>NW_020456121.1:1312562-1489881 GCF_003342845.1 Nothoprocta perdicaria
CCCCCCCAAAGCTAAATTCTTCAGATACTGCAAACCCCAGCTATAGCTAGCAGAAGGAGTTATGAAAAAGGAGTATCTCTGAGCAGGTAAGAAGTGGGACATTTGAACATATTTAAAACATTGAGAATTTCGAAGTCACTTGGAGAAATAAAAACGACAGAGCAGTAAAGAGTAATAGCAAACTGCAGAAAGCATCTCAAGTAATGATGTTCCTATCTAATACAAAACAAAAGCAGCAATAAAATAAATCATYGCCCTACTTAAAAAATAAAGGTAGATTGGTTAGGACGTAGCAGGGTGGCTAAGTAGTTGCTTAGTCTGTTTTTATGGAGGAGGCAGATGGAGATCTGACTAAATCAGGGATTGTTTCCCCAGAGGCTGTAACAAAGAAGCTAGAAAATGTACAGGCATAAGATAACTGGTTATAAAATGTCAGATTCCCTTAAAGGAACCCAAACTTGAGACATTCATACAGCTGTGAATTTTAAATTGAATATTGAAAACAATGAACTCACAAAAGACTTAAAAAAAAAAAAAATAAAAATCCAGTACTTTGTGGATTGACAGGATTGAGATGTGGAGGGAAATTTCCTCGCTGGAAAAAAAAAATCAAAACACTGAACTGCAGGCCAAAAGGAAAAACTCTTCAGATTTTTGAAGAAATTTTGTGAGAAAATACCAGGAAGAGCTCAGTTTGATTAGGGACGGCCACCTGGATACAGGCATGGAAGATCATACTTCAGTAATCAGTAATGGCAATTTCTTCACAATACTTCTTCCATGCAATCAAGTCACCAGGTATAATTTTAGCTGAATTTTAATAAAACCCAGTAGCAGGCATTACTTTTGAAGATCACAGAGATGGGTGGAAATCTTCATGGAAGAGATGAATTTAAAAAAGAAGTCTTTCAAAATGAAGCCYGAGAAAATCATCAGAATTGTCTTTTTTTGCCACAGTCTAGAATGTTGTTAGATATTGTTTTAAACTAGTGTAAAAGCTAAAGGCATATCATAAGCATATAAACAGCTATTATAGTGGTATGAAACATGTATGTAAATAAGCRGTAAAAACGGGACACAAGATGTGATGCAACAATCTCAAAGTGAAAAACAAACACCTCCCACTAAAGTTCTTGGTTTTTACATGCACAAGAAGTCAGAGAAGCAGCAATCGCAGTATCACAAGAAGGCTATTACCATCTTGCAAAGGGTAATGCAAAAGCAAAGCGAACAGGCAAGGCATCCCCTGTTCAAAGTCACCAAGAACATAAGTTTTAGAGAATCTAGGCCAATTACTCTGGGAAATAAAGATGCTTTGAAGTAATCATTTAGAAACTTCACCCATTATAAGAAGAATTAGTCCTTAATGGAGGGGACACACTGACACCAACTTCACCCACATTCTGCTTTTCTCCATCTGCTCTCCCTCTTCTGAAGAAATCTTTTGATTTCTGAGCTGTTTTTACTGAACAGTTTCTCACAAAGGCTAATATTGACTAAGTTACTGGAAAAGGCAGTTGAAACAGAGTACTGGAAATGCTTCTGTTTATTTCCACAGAGGCAGACCTGAGGAATGTACCTGGGCAGCATTTATTTTTGTTGTTGCTTCTTTCATTTTTGGCATTACAAGATGACCAGAAGCAAATGCCCATACGGAGAATTAGGGCACTAATTTCAGATTTAAGGTGGACTGAAGAGAGAGAGGAGAAAAAAAAAATGGTGACAGCTTGTTTTCAAGATCGATGGTAATTGTAAATTCTTACTTCTTGTGGAACCTTATTTCTCATATAAATATAACATTTGAGGTTACAGGCATGCACTCACATTAGATGATTCTTGATGCCAGGCATCTTAAATAACAAAACCTATGCTTATTTTAGAAGTGCAGATTTTGAAGTGTTTAATTACAAAAAAAATCCTTAAAATGATAAAAGATGAGATTCTACTTAACATTCACCATTCCTAATCTTTATATTTTGATTTTATTCAGGTTAGGATTCCATCTCTCCCTCACCTGTTTTTATTCTTAGCACAGTTTATGCATTTTTTCCCCCTGTGGAAATACAGCACATAGCACCTTTCCCTTCTTTGAGGTTTCTCAGAATTCTCCTTCTATTTATTTCTGAGTTAAATGGTGGTCTTGTTGCTCACCACTTTCATAGTTGTTTGGGTATTGTACAACTTCTAAGGATTACTAGTTGCACAGCTCTGCAGGCTCTAGTGTGCTTTAATCTTTTGACAGAGATTAAACACGACACTTTAATAAAACAGATTACAGGACATTCAAAATCCCTTATCTGTATCACCTATTCCAACTCCTATGTGATCTGCACAGCATCCGATGGCAGCTGGAGTCAGGAACGGTGGGCTACACAGTGCAAGATTTAAATGAAATGCCTTATACATATGTTTGGAGATACAGCTTAAACGGTGGTGTTTGTGATGAGAATAGTTCTTTTAAAGGCCCAGCCAAGATATCTTCACATAAACTGCTGAAAAACATACAGAATTATCCGTGTGCCGTTGTATCTCTCTGCAGGTGGTTGATAGTTGGCATCCACTGAAGTATCGTTTTTCTCATAAAGCGTAATTCATAAGCCTACTAGCCACAAATACGCTTGTTCTGAAGGATGCTGCAGTGTTCACGGGGGTGCTTAAAACACTTTTGTCCTAGCAGACAATACGATGTACGGTCATTGCAGACCCCCTTCTTCCAATCTCAGATTGAATAGCATCTCTATGGCAACTATAACAGCTGCTTACACAGAAAAATAACGTTGCATGAGCAATAATACTCTTAGTTCTTACAATGGGACTTAGCAGCTAGATGTGAACAGAAAACTTCTGTTTTTTTTTTTCCCACTCCTGGGAGCTATTTGGAGATTTCTGAGCATGTTTTGGAGACTTGTCCTAGATTGCAGCAGGTTTGCCTCGACAAKAACTAAAAGGTGGAAGTAAAAGCTGAATATGAAGGTGCTGGCTCCAGGTGAGGTATGAACACACGTGGAGGTTCCTTTCCAGTCAGGCAGTGCCGCTCTCTCCAGCAGCTCCAGTCCCGACCGATTCCCCGGAGAACTTGTTGCCTCCGAGCGCCTCCGCACGTGCCCGGAACGGCCGTTCAGGGCGGCCCCGGGCGCAGGAGGCGCCGCCGCCGTCAGCGCCGCCTCCGCCGGGGGCGCCGGCGGCCGGCGCTGTCCAGCAGCCCCGCTGCCCCTGGGGCTGCCGCGCCCCAACGGCCGCCCCGCTGCCCCAACGGCCGCCCCGCTGCCACCTGCGCCGCTGGGGCGGGGCGGGCCGGGCCGAGGGGGGTGCCCGGACGCATGCGCGGGCAGCAGCGCGGGCTCCAGCCGAGCCGGGACGCGCTGGCGCTGCCCGCGGATGAGGTGAGCGCGGCTGGGCGGGCGGCGCGGGGCTCAGCGAGCGCCTCGCTCCATGTCGCGGCGCGGCGGGTCCGGCCCCGCGGCGGCGCCGCCGCCTCCCTCCTTCCCCGCTCCCTCGGCAAACTTTGGCGGCGCGCGGAGCCGCAGGTAGCGAGCGGTCCCGGCGCTGCCCCGCGCTGCCGCTTTATTTCATTTACTGCTATTTTCGGCGCCTCTCGCAGCCGCGGATTCGCTGCTGGAAAAGCGAAGGCGCCCGCTATGTAGGTCAGGGTCCCCGGCAGCGCCGGTGGCTGCGGCGCGGAGAGGTACGAGGCTCCCCCCKCGCGGCCGGGCACCGCGGGGACCGTTTATTTATTTGTTGCGTTTTGGGTAGTCGCTTGGGCGCTGCTCGGTGCCTGTCGGTCCTGGGAGAGGTGAATCTGGGGGGGCACTCGCTCGGACGCGGGAATCGCCCCCGCTGMGCCCGTTACCCCTCGCTGCAAGCCCCGGGGGCGCGTTGTCTCCGTGGTGCCCGAGACACGCAACGCCGCGTGGCGGCAGCGCCGCGTTTCGGGGCGCGTGAGGGAGAGGCAGGCGGGCGCGCGGTTTGGTGCGGGTGCAAACCTGGGCGCTGCCCTCGTTGGAGAGGAGTTGTGGGCGCCGCGGTGCACGTGCGGGTGCCCGTGTCCCGTGCCGGTGCCCGTGTCCCGTGCCTGGCTGTTGGGATGGGTCCTCGTGCCCTGCCCTGTGGGTGGGTGTGAGTCTGCTGGGCTCCAGGTCTTTACGGCCAGGCTAGAGCAGAAAAGTCTGAAAATAAATGGAAGTGTTTGAACCCCGGGGAAGTGCTGTGCTTCTGAAATTATGGGCACTCAGAAGTTCAAATAAATCTTCAAAGTGAGCACTTAACTGCAGCTAACTAGAGCTTGTGGGGAGGGAGAGGGAAGAAACGTCCTCTTGCTGCAGCCTTGGTGATTTATTTCACAAACAGCAAAAAAGAAAGACRAGCAAAACTAGTCATCTGTTGTTAGGAGCCCATAAGCTTTAGTATGTGCCTGAAAGAAGCGCCATAGGAAATGCTGGTGTAAAACCCTGCAGGGCCCGGGGATGGGGAGGAAYGGGGACACCTCCGGATGCTCGTGCACGGAGCCACCGCTGGTGTCCGGGGCGGGTAGTGGCAGGGCTGCAGTGGGAGCCCCAATTGCTGAAGGCTGAGGGGGTCTTGCTTTTTGGGGCAACCTCTAGTCACTAGTGCGTGACAGCCCCCCTGCTCGTCAGCGCCAAGAGAGGCTGCTGAACAGGGCAGAAAGCTCTTTGCTCACCCCGGACCTCATGCTGGAAGGGTCTCGTGGACCTCGAGAAGGTTGAGTGGGTCTTGCTGCTTCTCTTTCTCCATAGCTGTAGTCTTGCTGCACTTTCCAGTTACCAGGGCAGTAGATTGCTTGAAGCAGAGGGGAGAGAGATGTGGGGTTTTTCTTTGTTTGCTTTTGTTTTCTCTCTGCTTTCTGGTGGCTGAAAGCCTTCGCCACGGCTGCAATTTTGTTCTAGCCCTTCTGGTGTTGAGTTTCCCTAACTGCACCAGCAGCAGCGTTTCCTGTAGCTTGTGCCTTTTCCGATGATCGGGGATTTATGTGATTCTTGTGGGGTAGAACCTGAAGACTGAAATAACCAATTCCACTATCAATTTTATGTTGTTAACTTTCTGTTGTTGGATAAATAATCCATGAAGTGGTAAAAAATTGGAAACAATTCTCTTGCTGGTATCTTCATTAAATGACCCAGTTTCTATGCTTTTTTTTTTTTCCTGATGCATATCTAATGGATGCTTGCTTATACTTAAAAGTACTAATAAAAACTTGATGGTATCAAGAGATTCTTGTCATCTTGCCTGTTTATGTAATAGTTGGAGCTGTCCATCATTGCTGTGTTCCTCTGCATTGGGCTCGTTACTGCTGGATAGACAAATGTTCCTATATTGCCACGTATCTCACTGAACTAAGTAGTCTTTGCAGTTTGCAGCTTCTTAGGGCACTTTTCTATTGGGTTTGTTAACTTTTAAGTGAGAGGATGTCCTCCTGCTTGAGTAGAGTTGCTYGGGGATAAGATGGTATAAAAGCACGAGAAGGCGTTGTGGAAGATAATCTTTTGGGGGAGTGTAGGCTTGTTAGCTAATTAGCTTTTGAAGTCCTTAGATTTCAAGCAGCAGTGAGAACTGGTGCATGAAATATAACGTGCTTAACCCTCATTATAGGCTTTGCTCCTCAGCTTATATGAGACTATTTGCTCAAAAAGTTTTGAAATGAGACATTATTTTGAAAATGAACATATGCTGCAGCTGTGGGAGAGTCCCAAATCCTGCAATGTTTGTGTTTTCTTGTTTCATTCAGAAAATGTTAGTACTAATATAACCCATCAGCATACTAGCATGTATTTTTTTTATCAAATGTGATTCTGTGTTGCCTCTGATGCACTGAAGATAGAAGCAGATGTTAAACGCCATAATATCGCAGTTTGCAAATCAGAAATTTCCTTCAGTCCGTAGATGGGACTTGCATCTCTTATTCCTATGCGGATGTTCTCAGCAGGCTGTCAGAATGCACAGAGGGCTGCAGGAATTGCAATAACTTCACTCTCTTGTGTGATCGTAGTATCATATATTGGCTGATGTTTGCCAGAAGCCCCCCTTGCTTTGCAGGTGTGTGTCAAATATTGGTTGAAGGGCAGCTTTCATTTTTTAACTTTGACTACAAGTGCAAAATGTACAGGGTGTCTTGAAAGATGGAATTTCTCATAGTCCTTTTTTTTTTTTTTTTTTTGCAGCTCCATAGAGCGTGATCAATCTTAGTAGTGTAATTTTTTTCACTTGCTTAACAATTGAAAATGTTTTTAAAGTAAAACATTTAAAATGTGTTAGAAATTTGAGTATCCTGTGGATTTCTGTACTTTTTTTCCCCACAAAGTCTGTTTTGCACAGCAATTTGAGGGAAATTAAGACAAACTAATCTTCTCAATGCAGTCATTAACCTGCATTCTACATTGTTGGAAGCGCTGTGGAACAGTAGCTAGTAGGCTAATGTTGCAYAGAATGGAAGTGAATGCTATTWAMTAATKWWWKYWWRMWWWMATTAKTWATATATTAATAAATTACAGGATCATTTTATTTTTTTTTTTTTGACTTTTAATGCTAGGAGGTCAGGATCTTTCTTCTTGTTTGCAAAAACTGCCTTTTTTCCTATTCCCTGGAATACATCATGTTCTATGAAGGTGAGCGGGAGCTAAAATATTTCCAGGATTGATGAATCATTAACTTTCAAAGTCTAATTGTGTGGCTCATATCTAGGTGAGATTTCTCATCAGACTGTCTGCAATACTTCTTTTCTAATCTCTGAAATGTAATAGTGTGTAATCTTCACACATATGTTGTACATTCTGCATGCAACCGTGATTTTTCTTGTGTATTAGCTAAAGCTGACATTGCTTTCTATAAACATATTAATTGACATGTTAAAAATTAATTAGAGAACTTGAGCTGCCAAGACTTGTAGAAATAGAAGCCTTGTAAACCAATCTAACTGTATCAGTGCAGCTCAAATCCTTTGCTTATCGATATTGGTACCTTACTATTTTGCAGGTGTTGAAATGCCAGATAGATTTTGTAAAGACAAGCATCACTAATACATATCCAGTTATATTACAATTTTATTATTTAGGTTATCTCAGCAATATTTGGATATGAGCAAGTCAGGTTGTTATGAACGCACTGATAACACTTCGTTCTTCAGTGAAATTATGCAATAATACTTCAGTTACGGAAAGCATCTTTTTGGGTTTGTTTTGCTTTGTTCTCATGTTAGATACCCGAAAAGTCCTTTTATTTTTCTGTCACCTAAATTCTCTTCAATTATGTAGTCTTMTTTAAGTATTTCCTAGGTTTTAAAATCTTGTGAGTCCACCTCGAATACAGAGAGTACAAAAATAGGTTCCACTTTGTGAATAGGTGAAGTGCTCCCTCTTGTATGGCAGGATGCAGGATCTGCATTATTATGCTTCTGGGATAGTTGAAGTTTACAATTTATAGACTTTTTCCATTTTTTTTTTCTTCATGATAGACTGATGTGCTATGATTCTGGATTTTTTTTTTTTTTTTTTTGAGAGTATTTTATCACTCCTGGTTTGCTGTGGAGGAACTGTTTGGTGCAGGGATGCCGAAAATGCAGCATGAGATCCTGAAAATGCAGAGGACTTGGGGCATTGCTGCAAGCAGGTGGTTCAGGCTGCACTCAGGTAGGGTAACGTTGTCTCCTGCGGCTCAGGGAATCGTGCTGAGAGATACTCTCACCAAGCCTCGCTTTGCAAACCAACTGCAAGGCTCAAAGCCTGTCCACTCTCCTAAGGAGATCACCTTGTTCACCCCATTACTCGCATCCATGGGGCTGTGGCAGGGGAGGTGATGCTGATGAGACCCGGTAAGTCTGGGCTCTAAAGGAGGATTATTGCTCCTGCTTTAACTAAGCAATGAACTGCTTAGTGTCACTGAAGAGGAACTCTGCTTCTCACAGTGATGATGAGGAACCAAGGTACAATTAATTGAAGTGAAGCCTGGATTATATTGCAATATTAAAGCTTTTATTTATTTAAGTGCCATAGTATCTTTGCTTTCTGGTGTGGCATGGCAGCCAAAATACACTGCCACTCCAGAAGCTGCAAACTCTAATGGTGTGTGGTTTATAATTGCTTTRTTTAATGACTGTTTGTTGGACTAGTGCTGACTGCCAGCTGCTGAATCCTTAACTCTACTGAGCATTACTAAACTGGTAGGATCTAATGAGCTTATAGCATAAGTGGTTATAGCTGCAGGCAGTGTTGTTCTCTCTACTTATACTTGTGCAGGCACCAGAAAGTTAAATATACAGTAGGAGATTTTGTTTAATAGTCTGTGCTGTTGAGTTTAATTTGACACTTCTCAACACATGCCATTTGAGTACAGTAGACTATCAGATCTTCTTGGGCCTATTACAACTTAATGCAAATTCAAAGATTAATTAGTTAAGGGATCAGTGCTGTGACAGGCAGCATCAATGCARCATGCTTCAAATAGGAAGATGAAAACTGTGTGATGTTATTTATGTAATTTTACAGTGTTTATTTGAAGAAGGCAAAATGTCTCAACTTTCTAATTCTGAGCTTCATAAATGTTTTGAYCTTCTTTTCCTCAGGGAAAAAATGACTACAGAGACCCTTTATCAAAACTTAACTTCATATCTTAGAGASATGCATCTTAATACTCAGGAAGTTCTTGCTCTGTTTTTTTCAGCAGTACTTSCAAGGAAGGATAGAGGAACCTCCAAATGGGCTTTTAGAATGGAAGTGCCAACCTAGCTAGCAGAGTAGTATCTGATGTCTATCTTTGAGAATCTGCATAGCTCCAGTGGAAGTTATCTTTTTTTCTCTGGTTACTTGCTAATAATTCATTTGTGAATCTTTGACTTGGCATTGATTGCGTGTAAGCGACTCGATGCACTTTGTGTTACTTTGAAAATAGGTTTATTTAATAATTTTTGCTAATTTGGAAACCCCTCTTGGTGGCTGTTCAAACTATAAGTTGGTGAAAAAGCTTTACAGATTTTTTCTGCCTTTGTCCATTTCTGCAGTCTGCTGTCTGCAATGCAGGTGCATTGCGGGTTCCCGCACTGCGGAGCTGGTAGGGTCTGGGACCCGTGCACAGGCAGTGCCTTGTCTGATGCTTAGCTTGTTCCCTTTTGAATCAGAGAAACAAGTTTGCCTCGATTGCATACACCCAGCAGCTTGAAGACGACTCGGAGGTTGCAAAGGTAACTATTTGAAAGATAGGAAACATCAGAAATTATGTTGACCACAAAGCCTTAGCTGAGCTTCCATACGCATCACGAACCAGTTTTCTTTATTTTCTGCAGACACAGGGGCAGGTTCGCAGTGATGCTACATGTTCATCCGGGGAGTTGTGTGAATGGGCAGCAGGATGGAGCTCGTCTCCAGAGCGGAGCTTCAGTCGCTGTGAAAAGCAGCCCGTGTGTTCGGTGCTTCTGTAAACTGGAGCGCTCTGTTATCTCATTAGCTCCCAGCAAATGAATGCACAATTAGTAATTTTTGTGTAAAGATTAGTTTAAATGACTTGCCTAGCATTCCTAGCAGCCCTGTGGTAAAGACCAGGCTACAGTGAGATTCTGCACTGCAGCAAATACTGCCTTGCTCAATTGCCTTAACCTTGAGAGAATCCTTTCTCCTGCAGTCTTGTGCTTTTTTTTTTTTTTTCTTACAACTTCTACAGCAAATGAGGCAGATTTTTAGGAATTAGGTTTTTTTTATGACTCATTTATTTTGTTGATTCATCTCCAAAATGAGTCTAATCTGTGAAAAGAGAGAAAATATGATCTTGTAGTTTAAGGAGCCCTTCAGCCTTAAAAACAAAACAAACCAAAAAAATGAACTAGGAGAGCCTTAAATTACATTTTAATGAATCAYGGTAATTTTTGCATTGTTCATCAGCAGTTTTCAAATGTTTAGATGTGGAACCAGGCTGTTGGAGCTCATGAAATGACTGGTAAGAAATAGATGTGTTACTGCTGGGTAGGTCAGCATGAGAGGCTTGACATGCTTTGTCTATGAATTTCACTGGTATTTGCTCAGGTATCTTCAGACTGTGGGAAGCTTCACCATAGTCTTCTAGACAGGTGACATCAGAAGCAGCAAGATCTTATTACAGAGAATTTGGGGCAGCCAAAATGGAATTATGAGGTACACTTCTAGCCTCTTATGAATGAATAGTGACCAAAAAGCGTGATTGGAATGTTCCCTGTTATCCTTATGTTATATTAAACTGCTCCAAGACTGCTGTATTTTTTCTGCAGATGTATAAAGTAAATATTGAAGRTGGAAATCGCTTTTCTCATGGAAGTATCAGTGCTGTAGTCTTGCTGGTAGCACTCAGACTAATAGCACTCTGGACCTTGTCTGCACTGGAAGCAGATGACCCAGATGCTCTTGAGGATGTGATATTCCTGAAAGGCTAGACAGGAGCCAYCTACACCGATGTTTTCTTTCTTCTCTAAACAGGTGTGAGGAAGACAGTTCAAGTCAAGTCCTACTGTTTTTCCTTGGCATATGGGTGGGTTTCTCAAACTCTAGAATGCTACAAAAATAACTTAAAGAAACCAGACAGTGGGGCTTATGATCTTCAGTGTGCATGGGAGAAAACTGCGTTGATGTTCTCAATGATAACAAATGTTGACAAAACTAATGTCTTAATTTGATTATAGTGTCAACTATGTTATAATGCCATATGTTAACTCTGTAAATGTGATGAGTCCCAACTGTACCTTCATAATTACAATTTATCATGTAACTCAAATAGCATGGAGAGAAAAAAGCGATAAGTAGATGCAACAGGAATGCTGTAGTGCTTGATTTAAGTCCCATAGTGAATTTGCATTAGCTAGTATTTGTACATTAACGTTGTGATGTTTTGCTGCTGTAGTTTAAAAGAGACTGAAAAACCTCTGCCTTTGCAGGGACCTGCTCTCCAGGGAACTCTCATGTGTTATTTATTGCTCTCAGAAGCTCTTCACCTTGCTTCCATGAGTCTAACCGGGACTAATGATCAAACTTTTGTATAGAAATGTTGCAAGAAAGGATTTGAATTTTCTTTTCCATATAGAGAGCTGGGCATYTGCATCTTGGGTAAGGATGGGAAAATCTTCATATATCCTTGTTAGGASGCAGGGTTTTATCCTGATTTTAGAGAAGGACAGGGAAAGACATACTAGTTTTAAATACTAGGGTGTGTGACACAGTATGAGCATGAGGACCATGCTCTGTGGCYGGGCCGTGGGGGTTTGTTATCCCCAGGTGCGGCACCTTGGCTCTTCCTGCAGGGAAGAACGCAGCTGATAGAGCTTTGTGGCTTTGATCACTCTGGGAACTGTAATGGGAGGATAGGAGTCAGCTGCCCACTTCATGCTTAGYGTGAGGGTCTTGGCAGGTTTGCTTTTGTGTGTTACTGTATGAATCTTTTTTTTTTTATATATATTGGCTTGATGGTTTGTGTGGTCTTGATTTTGGACACTGTATCAAGAGTATTGAATGCTTTTGCTTGTATACAGCTATGAAGTGAATCAGTTGCTGCCATTTATWGTTCAGATACTGCTGTCACGCTCTCCCATCTTAAGTGATGAGAACCCTCAAATTCCTTTCATGTCAGTTACTCATTGCAGCAAACAAACATATTTTGAAAATGCTTTTAAGGCTGAAGTAGTTGGCATTGGACCAAAATGTTATCAATGATGTTGAAATATACTTGCATTCTTCTGTTTGCATTTTTGAATAGTCTAGTCTTCAARAAAGGTCATTAATATTTTCTTTCAGCTTTGTCAGTCCTTTATCTCCATGATGTTTGCTACCAGGATTGGTATTTGTATTTTTCACCCGGGCTATATGGAGAGCCTACTGGAGTTCACTTACTGGAGTGCTGTCAAAGGCATGACAAAGCTGGTAAGATAGTGTGGAAGATGGAAACTTTCCTCAAGATTGCTTGGGAGCCTTCAAGTTTGAAGGTCACCTATCACCACAACGAGCACAATGGAGCAGAAGCGGGTGGACAAGATTTGCTGCACCCAGCTGTAAGGGATGGAAGGGAAAAGGGGTGTCGGGGTGAGGCCAGTAATCATGCTGGCAGATGCACAGCCTTGTGATCATGCTGGAAGATGCACAGCCCTTAGGAGACATCACACCTGCCCAGCCCTCCCTGAGTGACCTTGCTGCAGTCAGGCTTGGGAAATAAAGCCTGGAGAGGTGCAGAGAAGAGAAGGACCAACCTGTGACCTTGCTTTTAAAGCTTGGTTTGTGAAATGCGTGTGTACRTTCTGAGTCAAAAATGTATGCTCCTCCTTGTTTAAAGGTATTTGGTGGGGAACCAGAATTAGGAAAACTCTTATCAGACTGCCGTACGTGCACTAGACTGTTGCTTTAAGTTAGCTATGATTGTGACTCGTATTTATTATTATATATTTTATGTATGTGTGTGTACTTTCTGAGATGAAAATTCTTGTATTTACTAAAGCAATTCATTGTCAAATGCAATTATTAGACCACAAAAAAGAAGGTGGGAAGAAAACAAATATAAAAACTATATATCTCTAAAAACAGTTTAGATAAAAAGCTCTGTTAGAGCATGATTTTTATGCTGCATTTTATATGGTCCTTGTGTAACTGGTTTCTGTCTCACTAATGGACCCTCTATGTTTTATAGTAATACTCCAAATACTTAAAAGTTCTCTTGGATCCTGTTTTTTTTCTTCATCTTTTCTTCATTTAACGTGTTTGCATCAGATTTACCTCTAGTCCTTTAATGTAGATCTGTTACCACCTGACTGTAAAATCTGGTATCAGGAAATATCTCCCCTCTTCCCCTCTCCCTGAAATGTGCCATCCATTGGCAAAGGAGTCCTGCAAACAGTCCGAAGTGTTTGTGCTTGGGTCTCACCGCTAGATTTAGATTTGGATGTTTCAGATGTTTTGGATGTACACATTTCATGCACTTTATATTATCCCATTTATAGACTTTGGTTTTAATTTTTCTGTTAAAGTGCACAAGGAGTGTTTTGGATAGTAAAAAAAGAAGTGGACCAGATCTAAAGACTGTATACAGGATTGCAGTACAACACATGCATTCAAGGCAGTTAAGTGTTTTTTTTTAAAAAAAAAAAAGCTGACTCTCAAGTTTCATGGGACTTCCATACTGTGAAATTAAATATCGATTTACAGACAGAAGAGTCTGTTTTGTAGAAGAAAATAACCATCCGTTTGAAATATYTTCTAATATCTGGCAACATTTTATGGAAAATATTGTGATTTTAGAGTTCTCTGTTATGCAACAATGCAAAATCATGTGCTTAGCTGACCCTTTAATTAGCTGTCATTCTGTCTCACGTGACCTTGAGCTCCGTGGTTCCTATGTAAAAAATGCTATGACTTAATGAAATGGAAAGYTAGGATGGATTCACCTCTCCGTTTGTTTAATGGTTTCCCCTAGCTAGTGCCTAGTGTGTGGAGGAGAAGAAAGCCATGAGCATCTTCCCGCTTATTCTGGTGAGGATATAAAAGTCCATATTGTTGTGGCTTATGGATATTTGCTTTTTCATCACATACACAGTTCATTGGAGTGAGTGGGATGTAGCTCTTCCATAAAGCATAAAAACGGGTAAGAATAGAAATGCATTTTTTTCCACTCAGACTTAAGTTAATGCAGCTGTTCCACATATTCTAAATCTCTCTCTAACTTTTCCTCAACAGGAACTAAAGCTGCCCGCCTTAGTTCAGTGGCGTGGGGAGAACCCTCAAYAGGCAACCGGTTTCTTCTGACAGTCATGTGTTTGTGAGGAGCTGTTTTACAAAACGCTGCTCTGAAAATCTTTGAAAATCTTTATATACCAAGAGATTATTGATTGTGCTATTACTTTTATGCCAGAAGTTTCTCTAATTATGTTTCCATTTGTTTCTTCACAAAATGTTTGGTGTGCTAATTCTGATATTCATAACTACAATATTGAAATTACAGAACTGTTGAGTCAGAAGGGACCTGTAGAGATTATCTAGCCCGCAAAATTAGTTAATTCTGGTTTTATATTGGTTTAACTAGAATAAATGTCTCTGCTTAAAGTTTTGCCGAATATGGAGTGAGGAGGAGAAAATTCTGGGATATTGCAGTGATCAACAGGCCTCAGTTTGCTCGGAGTTCCAGCAGTCATTTGTGTTCCATGTGGAGTGGCCGTTTCTTGTAATGGGAAAGAAGCAGCATTTGAAATTTTGGAATAGCATGAAAATTGCATTTTTATTTTGCATAATTTGAGTTAAATTATCATCCTCTTTCAGGAATGCAGTAACATTACTGATATACCCATATCTAGCATCTGTGTGTGCACGTGGGGAAGATGATTATGAAATAGCTGTGTTTTATGGACTTTTCCTGCGTATTATGGGAAGTTCTTTCGCCTTACGTAGCCTGTAGTCCCGTGTGTGGAGCTGGGACGTCTAGAGCCTTTGCTGTTCCACATCTGCGAGTTGGGGTCCCTCCATGGAGATCCGTAGATCCATTTCCTCACCTTTGTGAGGTTCAGACTTAACTGCTGTTGATCTTCAGTGCACTGTGTGGTGCCTTGGCAGTTTGTGTGATACCAGCTATGTTAACTACGGAACTTACAAGCCCTGGATTGCTTCTTGTTTTTATAAAGGGGAGATCACATTTATTTTGGGGCTCACAGGGGGCAATATGTGTTTTGCTATTGTCAAGTGTTTCATTCATTACTTATTTCAGAATATGTAGCGTAAGTATTTGTTCAGTGTCAGTTTTATAGACCCTTTTAGAACTTGGAGCCTGTGGCTCACTTGGTACAGGAATTGTTAGCTATCTGGAAAAAAACAAAATAAACAACACTCCCTTGCCATCAAACAGCTTCACAGCACTGGCAGTGGGTCTAATTGTGTAATTAGGCTACATATCTGTATCTTGGACTTCTAGACACTGAAATTTTCATTCTTTTAAGCTTCAGAAGAAGGTAAGTCAAAACTGGATGTTTTGCAGTTGCAATTTGTACTTTGTGTTTATTTTATGATCCCACTTAAGACACCAAATGTGCGCTGTTCAAGGAACTATCTGGGCTTTTTATGTTACGTGGCAGAGCCTGAGGCGCTAGTGAAAAACAAAGGCTGTCACTTTTAGGAAGGTGGGTCAGTTCTCTTAAACCTAACTGTGCCTGGTGATGTGCTCAGCCTGCCCTTGTTGAAGTGAGTTGTAGGAGCTTTCTCAGCACACCTGAAATTGTTGCAGCTTCTCCTAGGAGGCCTCAAACAAGTTGTAATTTATGCTAGACTGKTCAGGGGGGTTATTCTGTGATGGCTAATAGGGGTTTAGCCCGAAGTATAAGTCACCTGAAAATAGACATTTCCAGCACAGGGTAAAGAGGAGGCACAGCACTCRCAGAATAATCCTCAAAGTGCTCCCTGCCACAACAGCAAATTTCATAATACAATCCCGCTCCTGCTTTTCATCTTGCTGTGTAAGAAGCTCTGCCTCCTTKCTTTCAGATCTCTATGGATGCTTTTCAAAGGTAGACTTGTCAGGTTTGTATCTGTCACAAACCTGAATTTTGGGGAAAGATGATTGCTTCTAATGCCCTGCATGAGCCTTTCTCTACTAAGAGGTAGGTTAAGGTCATCTATTGAGAGCTGCTCTGCATGGAGGGTTGTATTTTAAGGTGCAAATTAGTTAAGTGAATGTAGAGAGGAAGCAGGACATTCTTTCTCAATTAGATAGTCAACTAGGAAGAAACTTTAGGTAATATAAAATATGGTCTGTGTGAGGATCTGTCTGTATTTTAAATAAAATTATTTAGATTTGCATGCAGTTAAAGTACTAGCTCTTGATGCTATTAATATCTTCCTGTACCTTTACTTTTTCCTCAGGCATCTTTTATCCAATTACTGACTAGACATATTCCTGCTTAACTTGAGATATGTTCAATTATATTTTAGAGGGTGATATGATTTGAAGGGAGAGTAATTTTAATTACCCATTTTTCTGTGATAAAAATTATATGTGCTAAATATCAAGTATTGCCCTATATAGTGAGTGTAGTAATATTCACCTGTATAGCTCCATTTACTTAGGCATTTGCATATTTATTGAGCACCTAAATAATGCCATCATTAGGTTATTGCTGACCCACTGGATTATTCTTATTTCCTGTTACGATGCCTTTTATGCTGGTGTGTTTTAAGGTATGTGTACGTTAGTATGTGTGGCTGCAGTCATGGGAGTGTGTGTCTCTGTGGGTGCCCCTCCTAGGGCAATTGTCATGTGTTTATTGATCCACCTATGCAGGAGGATTTCTGAGATCAAAGCCTAAGTGAATTACTGTTAAGTGTAATTAGATGTTGGACTGATTGTGCAGTTCCTTTCGAGGGTTCTCATTCATCTGTGTTCTTCACTTATCTTGGGCAACGTTTTTAACTGCTGAATCCTGGAAAAATGCTCTGAAGAGGAAGACTTTTTATTGAGAGCTGGAGACTATGAACACTGTATGGCCATCTGCTTGCTCAACAAGCAGTTTTAAAACATTTATCTTTGCTTAGACTGCATTTGAAGAATAAATATGTTTTTCTGTGAAGTAATTTGCTCAATAGGTAGTACTTAGGTTATATTAGCAGAAGACACTTTCTGCTGATCTTGTATATTTGAGTGGTGTTTTTTGGCTGATCAATGTAATTTGTTTTTATATATAGAATAATTAGGACAAATATAGGAAAGGTAGTGTCAGCATGATCAAATCAAATATTTTCCAGCTTGGATAAAATACTCAAAGCTCCAAACACTGTATGCTTTACTGGCAGTGTTTAGGCTTGCAATGTTTTAGGAACCTTGGGATTAGTGTTTATCTGTCCTATAAAGGACACAAATCATTTAGATTAGAAGTAATCTGATTGTATTGAAGTACAAATTATAGCACAAAGGCCATTCGTGGGGGTTAAGTGACCAGGCTTGGTAAACACCATATGACTGCTGATTGGTCCACGAAAGAGTATTAACTGAAGATAATGAGGGGTTTTAATCCAAATCTCTAAAGCACAGCAGCTGGGGATCTCAAATGAGTTTTCTCTGTGGCACTTTTTTAGGACACTGATTTATTTTTTTCTCAACTGTTTTTCTTATGCAAATATTAATTTGAAATACAATTCATTACGCTGTACAGAGTGCAACTGGTCCATTTGTCTCTGCTTAGATTCTTAGCCTACTTGCAGTCAATGAATTCACTCTGATTTTTATGCGTGAGGGAGAAACGAAGGTGCAGCACATTAGGGTAAATTATTAGTGGGAATTGGCTGAGGAAAATCTGTTCCCTTCTTTTATCAATGGAATATGAAGAGTAGTGAAGTAGTTTTCAAAAATCTAACTGCAACTCATCCTGTGTGGATACGATTTCAACATGCTAACCATTGAGAATGCTAAGAAGGGCAAGTAAATGTTTACCCTTGATCTTAAGTGATACAGGGTTTTGTATTTTTTTTTTATCTGAAAGGACCCATATATATTAAAAAAAGAATTGGCTCACCCCTCACAATTCATGCGGCCAGAGGCAGCTCTGCAGCAGCATAATGTAACATAAGGTGTGAAACGGAAAAGTTAGGCAGCTGGTATTTATTRATGGCTATTTATTAATGACTGTGCCATGCTTTTTATTGCAATAAGAACTTTAATGATTGCAACATCTTATTCTTAGATCTGTATCAAAACTTTATGTGTATTTTTAAACTAATTAAGATAAATGTCTGCAAAAGGGGAAGGTATTCCAACTTTGTGCTTTTGTTTTCTATCAGATATATGGTTGTGAAGGTCAGCGAGAGGACAGATTGAGTGCAAGTAGATAAAGACCTTGTTCCTTGGAAATACAGTATAATTCAAATGCAGTTTTAACAACTTTACATGGCACGGAAGTCATTGGTGACTGCCCTTGCAGAATTGGAAAGACATTGTTCAGTGTGGGTTGAAAGGAGKCCTTGAACCCAATTACCTCTATAGCAGCCTGAAACATCTCCAGAGAGTCCTGCAAACAAGACTGTGAGCTACTTGTACTCTTCTTTGGAGCCTGTGAAGTCTCTTATTTCAATTTGCTTTCTCATAAATCTGAGAGAGACAGCTTAGTACATGAAAATCAAGAATTTTCTTGGGGAAAACCTGAGTAAAACAGGCTTACGATAAATGGTAACTAAATTGCAAGTGTCATTTTGGGATACAAAATCTGACAGTTACCTAAAAATAAACATATATTGATATAATTACATATATATGAGATTTATATATTACATATATGTAAAATATGTAAAAACGTAGGAATCGTTTGTCATGCTTGCTCAGGGAGTTGTGTAAGAACTTTGGTCTGCCCTGGGGCAGGGTGATTGTGTTGGCAGAGCAAACATAGAGCTTCAGCTGTTTGCAWGTGCTTCATCCGTAGGTGTTTGGCTGTGTGTGGTTTTGGTCATTGGAATTTAGAAAGCTGAGCAGAGCCCAGGGAAGACCTGAGCTTGCTGCCCTTCTCTGTGTGGTCGGAAGCCGTTGGCTTTGGGGAATTTTGCTGTGCGAGTCGTTGGGCCACAAATATGATGTGTGAAATGTAATAAAATGTCAATGAGGACTGTTGTGTGGCTTTCATGTGAGAATCCTTCATGAGCCAGTAAGAACCTCCAAGACCTTGGGAGACCCAGAGCCAGGCTCCATCCTCCAGGCCGTATACAGGATATAGATGAGCTGCGGGTGAAGGGTCTGCTGTAGCACCATTACTGGGATGGAGGAGTTAAGTCAACCATCAACACGCTGCTTTCTCCCTATTGCTGCCTTCTGCTTTTTGATATATGAAAAATCTTTCATTACAGAGGTGGAGTGGAGGATTTGGGTTCGACCTCRTTTCTCTAAAAATGTTTGTGCATCACTTGTTGCTTCGAATAGCCCCTCGAACCAATGCCGCATTTTAAAAGATGAACAGGATTGACAAGTCTTTTGGGCAATATCTGCTTAGTTGAAGAAGGGTCTTTTCAGACCCTGTGACCCCTGGGAGACCCTGTGAGCTAAAGAAAAATCTGTTGAACCAAACTCTCCATTTCATTTTTTTTTCTGCTTCAAATTGTATTCTAAATATGCAGAGATGCCTTTACATTTTAAAATGCACGCAAAAAGTACTCGAAACAATTACTTCTTTAAAATATAGGTATGTTGAAAGTCTTCAGTTTTTCATTTTTAATATTTGTTTGAAAGTAAGAAACAGGTGTTTGTGATGCTATTAAAATACTACGCAGTGAAGAATAACTATTTTTGACAAAATTGGTCTATTTTCAGAGAAAACTGGCTACAAATCAGGATTTTTCTGGAGGGTAGAAAATTTCATTGGAAAATATTTGACTGGATATATTGGGAAGTTTCTTCTGGAAACTTAAGTCCATAATATCCATTCCTTTGCAAGGACATTTTGTGAGGAATCTGAAAACATCCTTGCTTTCCTCTGTGGCCTCCTGTGACAGACGACAGTCTGTTTCTACTGACAGTTATATTGGGTTTTCTTTGTGCGTCCCTTAGCTAAGGACTGATAAATATTTAGAAACCATAAAATGATGTTTAATTGGCAGTTTGAGTTACTGTTTGCATCGTCCATATAACATAAGCTACGTGAATTACAGTCGCTGAGATTCCACACTGATATTTGCTGGTTATTTAATCGCTGTACCTAATGACTTGTGGTTAAATGTAACAAAATTAATTTGTCTATTATTTACAAGCATGTTGCTATTGAACTGGTGACGCTGAAGCGTCCTGCTTTACAGGAAGCCTTGCTGCTGTAGGGAGCATTAGTGTTGTTTTGCAGATGTGATGAGTGCACATCTGGGCTGGAGGGGTGTGTTTTGGATGCTGGAGGGTGGGTGCAGACTGTGACGGGTGCGGGGAGCACTTCTGGGCAGGGAAACAGGGATCTGCTCCAGTCTTCCTGTTATGGGGAGACTGGACAAGTGGCAGGAGATCCCCCCATGGATACTTCTTTGGCTAAAGATGGGTCTGTTGCTAGAGCTTTGCAGCTTTGGGGCAGCTTTCTAGTGGGAATAGTGGGACCTAATGTCCTAATATGTCCAAAAGCAGAACTTGACATGTTTAGGAGTGGTGCTGGATGATAAAGGCTGAGCAGAGAGGGATTGGACTCAAAGGCCTTTTAAGTCCTCTTGTTCCTGAGGTGATAAAACACCGCAGCAGTACAGGATTTGAGCAGTGCTTGGTCAAGAGAACATCAATACTTTTGCTTAGCTRCCAGGAATATTGCCAGCTCTGAACATTCAAAAAGCCTTGTCAAGTCCTAGAAGAAAATTTAAATTGGTTTCTCTTTAATTTCCTTCTAGTTCTGAGCCTCTAGGGTTCGTGTTTTTGGTCGCTTCTGCAAGGATTAGAGGGGTACTTAAAAAGCTAGAGTTCCAAGGGATTTTTATGACWGCATAAAATAAAAAAGCCTGGCTTAGGAAAAATGTCTAACATTGCAAGATAAGAGTTAGCAGCCCTGAACTGATTTGTGGAGTTTCACAAGCAAGTGAGGCATCAGATGGATAAATAAGGTTATATAAGGCACTATTTCTAAATATTTGATGTTGCAAAGTGTCTGTGACTCCAGCCCAGGAGCCAAATCCCAACCAGTAAATGTAAAGAATAATCATTCATTTTTCTGTTTAAAACTGTCTTAGAAGTTCTRTTCCATTGCTGGGTTTTCAGCTCTTCAGCAGAGTGTAATTTGAGCGCAGGTCAGCTAGATGAGCTATCAGAGAGAGACACTCTTCGTTAATGGTCTAATCTATTAAATGAACTGTTTATCCCAAGAATATTTTGCATGATGAAGTGTACTGCTAATACACTGCAAGTATGATTTTATTTATCGTAATTAATAAGAAGTTTAGGAAAACCAACGAGCCTCTCTAGGGAATTGAAGAGCTTGCACATGGGGGAGAAATGTACTGAAAAAAGATATTAAAGTCAGCTTTACTGCAATCTTAAAGTGGCAAAAGGCTCTGAAAATTGAATGTCCAGAGAGAATATCTCATGAGAATAAAATGGACTTTTGAAGGATAGGTAACTTCAGCTGAAAATGCTGAAGTAACTGCTTCGTGTTGTGCAGCTCAGCATTTTCAAGTGTGAAAAATAGATATTCTGCTCACATTTCTGTCTTTTGGGGGGTTATATTTATTCAGGGGAGATTAACAGCCAATTTTCAGTGTGACTGCCTTCCCTGGAAGTTTATCCCTTTCCAAAATGCCAATTTACTTTTTATGGGAGCAGTATTCATGAGTTTCTGTGAAGACTTCAAATTCATGGTTGTAAAGTGGAAGGTAGAAAAGTGCTTATGCCCTTAAGGAGATGCCAGAAATGTATTCTTTGCATGATGGCACAACTGTGACTGGCTAACTTTATGTGCCTGCTCGATCTGTGTTGAGTAACTTCATGTTGGTGTGGAGTTCAAATSCACGTCATGGTCACTTGGGCGTTCAGGAAGGTCCCACGTTAAGCACGTGGCCGCCTACGGTCGCGGGGCCTCTGCAGCCCCGAGCTCTCGGCTACSTGGGACAGACCAGCGTGACCCGTCTGCTGCCTTCTGGTTTGTGGTGCTGTGATTTACACACGACCTGGGGYTTGATGTTCCAGAGGACTTCCAGAGTGAACCTGGGCAATATTTCTTTTCATCTCTGCAGATGTAATTCCTACACTCGTGCAATGTTTACTTCTCTGCCTCGGTATTCCTGACAGTTTTCACATACTTTGTGGCTTAGAAATGTCAGGAAAAATGCATTGGTGAATGTATGTTTTTCTTCTTTGCTATTTCCTCTAGTTCTTCAGATTTTTATTTTGTAACTTACAAAAGAAAGAGACCTAAGAAATGGTTGAAGAAGAGTATGTAGAATTATTTTATGTAGCTCAAGTGTCTAATAGCCCTGGACTGGAGAAATTGCTGTATTCTATTAATCAACTATAAATGAACATAATGTTTATAGTGATAAATAGTAAGGGGAAAGTGTATGTGGTCTGTAACGCAGGCAGAAGGTATCACACTGGTTCTGCTTTTTGTCTTTTCTTTCTCCTCTCTATCATAAAAGAGGAYATGAGCAGGAGGAAGAGGGGAGTCTTCAGTAGGAAAAAATGAGGAGTTGGGAAGGAAATCCGAAGATGGAGAACAGTTATCAAAATGGTAGCGACAGAGAGATGTAAAGA
The DNA here is from genome assembly GCF_003342845.1 of Nothoprocta perdicaria. Classification (NCBI taxonomy): domain Eukaryota; kingdom Metazoa; phylum Chordata; class Aves; order Tinamiformes; family Tinamidae; genus Nothoprocta; species Nothoprocta perdicaria. The sequence continues at coordinate 1,334,736 of NW_020456121.1, forward strand.
AAGGAGTCAGAAAAAAACATCCTGTCGGCAGGAAGGAAGATGTCTAAAATTACTTCAGGCCAAAGGAATATCCAAGTCCTGCAGAACTTAATCTTGCTCCTGGTCTCAGTTTCCCTGCGGTGCCCTCTGAGCTGTAGGTGCCTTTGCAATGAGAATCTTTTGCAGCTCCCAGGGTGTTAGATGCAGGCAGTGCCTTACAGCTCGTCCTTGAGGCTCACCTCGCGTCTGCCACGGTATCGCTTACCCTCCCGTCACCGGGCAGGTAGAGAGCGGTGGCTTCCTGACCTGYGTGTCTGAACTGAAGTAAAAAACTAGCCTGGTGGGTATCAAGAAGTCTTAGAAACTTGACAGCAGATGGCTCCTGCCTTTGTTTAGCCCTGCGTACACTCTCTCGGTGGGTGGTAACTGCCTTAGGACAAAATCAGCATCCTACCAGCCACCATCTGGGGTGGCAGATGATATGTGGGACTGTCATGAATAAGCATTCTGATGTTTGTAAATGTCCCAAGGAAGACGCCGCTTGTTAGCGCTGTGGTTGGTGCGCAGGCAGCGCTGCAGAAAGCTCTTTTACTGCAGTGTTCAGCAAAACCTGGATTTGTGTGCCCCAAGGCCGTCTCCAATAGGGGCGGGTATAAGGAGATTCTCCTGAATTTTGTTGGATTTGATAATGGACCTGCACGGTGCTTATTTTGCAGGCCTTACCTGCAAAATCTTTGGTGTTTCTATAATTAAAAATAACTGTTCTGATTCCTAGGTACTGTGAGAGGTGACGTTTAGAAACCTTATGCCCGGTTGGACCTACTGCTGCTAATGAGCAGAAAGTGTCCTGTAAGCCTTTGCTTTGACAGTGTAGGTTGAGATGATGAGTTAAGGCAGGAGAAGATCTGGACATAAATAATGTGGAATTGCTTGCAGAAGAGCATGCAGCAGTTTGGTGGGGATGCAGGACGGCCATTGCACCTCTCCTGCTCCTCGTGTCTGTGCAGCCTCCTCTGGGAGAGGTGGGAAACTGGAGTGCACAGGGGTGAAATGTGAGGACACACAAGCTGCTGTCCTCACTTGCCTGGCTCTATGAGCCAAAACTGATTCCCCCTGCCACATGTGCTCTGACAAGTGCTTTTCGAGCAGTTTTGTGTGGAAGGGTCCTTTGTCATTCATGTGACAGGTTCTTCGCATAGTGTATTTGAGACAGCCAGGTTCGTCCTACAGGAAGCTCTGGCTGGTGTTGAGTATAAAAGTCTTTGAAAGGAAAAAATCTCTACATTAGTCTTGTAATTTGATTTATACTGCAGTTAAGACATCCATTTTGGTTTGAGTTAAAGCATGTTTTATTCACACTTAGTTGATCTATGTAATCTGCTGAAATGAGTATGAAATAACAGCTTAAGGAAGCAGTTTATCTTTAGTGAATCAAATAACTGACTTTTTTTTTGACATTTTCAGGATACTTGGTGCAGAAGTCCTCTGCTTGCAGAATATCTGAACAGTGGGGGGCCTGCAGTGTTTGCACAATCTCAAGCTGTTTGAGTTGCCAACTGTTCTGTGGCATGAAGGAGTTGGAGTGATGGCGTATGCTGTCCGGGTGGTTTTGCCTCTTAAAGTAGAATGCCCAGCCAGTATACCAGTTCTCTGCTAATGAATGATGAAGGCGAAGAAGGACAAAACCAACGAAAACCTACATGAAATATTCCTTAATTCAAGTGGTGTATTTTTGTTTAAAATTTTAAGCTTAGAGGTAAAAACTCAAATCCAAAAGCTGAGGAAAGTACCATGGATATTTTGTTAAACCCAAATTAGATTAATGAGACAGTATGATTGCATTGGCTGGAATTTAAAGAAGGGAGAGGGGCTTGTCGTTCTAAGTTGTATGAGCAAATGCACTTGAACAAGTTTAGCTTTGGAATTCAGGAAAAATCAGCATGGATCATTTGCAGCATGCCAGCGTGCTTATGCTTTCTCTGGAGCAGAATATAGAATGTCAAWAAAAACAATAAAGTATACATATCATTTAATAAGGAATTTTGTTTCTTTTTAGTGTGGAATGTGTATTCAAAACSGTTATTAGCAAGGAGTGGTCAAAGCAGTTGCGTAGAGCCTGAGGTGACTGAGAATTTGACTTTGAGAGAAGCCTGTCGGTTCATTCAGSAGGTTGGGGAATGGGCAGGTGGAACTGAGGAACTGCCCAAAGCTTCCTCTCTGCCTCAGGGCGCCGAGTTCGATAGCAGCACAAAATGTGCTCAACTGTGTCCTTTTAAACAGGAAAGCAAAAGGAGAAGGGGGTATGTCCAACACGCTGCCAACTTCAACCATGTCAGGTGCAATGGGTGATTTCAACTAGACAGTCCACTTGCTGCCTCTTATGGTTCGTGACCATTTGGGTTGACCTTCAATCAAAAGTATTCAGTCAGACAAAACATGTAATCTGTTCTCCTTGCAAGTTGTAATATCTGGTGATAGTTGCAGATAGATCTGGTCATCTGCAAGCTCATAGGTGTTGCTTTGGAATTTCAGAACATTTGGGCTGTAGATAGAAAACTCAAATAAGAGTTTCTGGAGAAAATAAGATGCATATATGACCTGATGGTGACAGTCAGTAATGTTTGGTATGCTGTGCATCCTTTTTTTTGGTAAATAAGGACACTAGCACAGATTGGACTAGGTGGCACTAAGTGACACCTGGCTGAATGTGCTACAGGCAAAGCACCGTGGGTGGCAGTGCAATTTGGAGGGAAGAACACAGAACGATTCCTTGCTGGAGAACGCCAGGGCAGGTGAGTTGCCATCTTCCTGGCAGGTCTGCTTTCCAGCAGTCTGGTGAACTCCAGCCTGTGACAAAACTAACACATCAGTTGCGTAATAATCTGAGTCTGCGGTAATTCCATTTACTTCAATATAGCTGAGCTCACAGTCTAGTACAGTAAGATTAATTTTAGGTTTACCAGTCTTGAAATTGTCCCCTTTTAAGGAGAACAAAGAATAAGCACTAGCTGCTTGAATGTTTTCAGTTTTCTGAATTACCTTATACTGAACAGCTAATGTTTGTGTTGAGAAACAACCATCTGTTTTTGCAGTTTGAAGAGAATCTCGTTCAAATGTTAAATATTCTGAAATGTGTTAGTAAAGAGGCTGTCAGCCATTTGTCATACTACACCATTCAAAAATTTTCATGTACAAGAACAGCAAGTTGRCTTCCTATTTCTATTCATATTGACAAATGAGCATCAAAACTCATACATGCTCAAACAGGATTTACTCTGTCTTGGTCAATGTGCTGTCATTAATGGATTATTCTTTATTATTTACTTTTATGATCCATCCAATTTCTACTGTAGCTTTGAATTAAAATATTGTTTGCTTTATGAATAGAGGTGAAAGAGATGAAGAGCTGATCGGGTGCATATAGATGGGTAATAAATAGTTTGAGAGGGAGAAGCGTCGCAGAATATGATGCTGCCTTGAATTTCAGAGCAAGAGGGAGATGAAATGTGGCAGTTTTTTGCTTTGATTTGTACTAAAAGAAAAGGAACGTATCTTCTGAAAGGAAACTGGTCCCTTAGACATATGGGGGATCTTTCAAGGTTGGCTTCAAAATAGTCTCTAGTGCTTTTCTAACACGGTAGGATATTGAGCACAAGGCACTATGCATATGCTGTTCACCACAGTATCCCAACAGAACTTGTTGCCCAGATGGTGCAAACCATATGCCTCTCCGTAGCTTATGTATGTTTAGGAAATGCTGTCTAAAAATACCCAAAAGGTCATAAGACTTACCAAAAACAGTTCTAGTGAGGCTGGCTTACTTATTTTCAATAATGCTCTGGAGCTGGTGGTTTTCCCTCTTTATGAGTGTTTTGTGAGGAGCTGTGGAATTTTACGTGCTCCAGTGCAAGACGGCAGCTGAGGGCCCGTGCCCGGGCATCACGAGTCCATCTGCACGAGGAGCTTTTCCCCGTCGGAGACGCCCGGGAGACACGCGGCGCTCGGCTTGGTCAGATCCTTTTTGCACTTGGCTGAATGCACCTTTCTGGAAACAGAACAGAAAACAGATTTTTTGTTAGTAGTTGTGCCTGTGTCTTCCACAACTCATTTGACTATTTCCAAAGGCTAAAATGTGAAGATTCTGTTCCCCCACATGCGAGCTGTTAAAATACATTTTCCATTTTGCTTACCTGGCATAGCCGCAYGGAGGGCTGGCATTCTAATTACATTTGCAGTGTGGTGCTTCTTTGAAGTATGAACTAATTAGGAATGAGCATTGCAAAAGTTTAGAGCAGTACTCGGGAAAAGAATGCTTCATGTAACCATCACTAATTCATTAAGAGAATGAAAAGCTTATTTCCTTTGAGTAGAGATTTGCACATTCTCACCTACAGGAGCGTACTATATATAATACATCTTTGTAGCTCCTCTGAAAGCACTACTCTGTTTAAAAGTAAATTAGCTAAATTGAAAGGCTAATTGCCTTGAGCTTCAGGTACAAAGGATGTCCATGCTTAGATTTCTTTGCCAGCTGCAAGAGGCTGAGAAGATGTGGTTTCAGAAATCCAGACAGGGGATCTCATGACACCGAAGAATTTCAATGTGGTGTCGAAAAACACTAATTTATTCTTGCTCCAGTATTGCTTGCAGAGTCCATTCAGATAGCTCTCAGTTCTGGGTACCGGGGATGAAACATGAGGGTGGGGACTTGCTTAGTCCAGCAATAGCTCCTTGCTCTYGTGCTTTTTATTAGAGGGAAAAATAATATATTTGCTTGGAAGCAGAGCTTAGCTTTATAGGAGAAGAGGCAGAATATTTCATGTGTGTGTGAAAGATGAATATGCCATATGATCTCTTTATGACCATAAATTTTTTTCCAGACGGTTTTAGCTGGATGTTTTCTATACTTGGAATTTTTGGTTTACTGCCTTCCCCCCCACCTCAGATTCTTGCCTTTCAGTTCTTAGCTGGGTCTAGTTGCATTAAGTCACTGACAAAATACATTTTCTTACCAAGATACATCACTGTCTTTGTACTGTGTTTCTTTCTCTAGAGGTATTCACAGAATCATGTCCTTTCTCTATAGGATATTTTAATTTCTTAAGTCTCTCGCTGAGACGTGGCTCTTTGTGCTCTGCTGAATCCAGATCATGCGAAAATGGAAGCTGACAGAACCAAATTATATCAGTGTTAGTCTTAGATGAGGAGCATTAATAGCTTGTTTACTAATTAATAAAGCCTAAAATATGTGAGCTTTTGAGTTCTRCCCAGCTGCTTCTAAAACAAAGCGTAAAATCCTTTGGTCTGTATAAGGAAACAGAAGACCCAGGTGAAGGGGAGGAGGGCTGGGGTAAGCAGAAGTTGAGGCGTTGTGSAGGATTCTGGTAACAGGAGGTGAAGAACAGCCCCTTCCTGGCAGCCCTGGCTATGACAGCTTGATATCCCCACTGTGGAGCACCTGCAGAGCTGCCTTGATGCTTCTTTGGAATGAACAGCAATTTGGGGGGGTTCTAGGTAAAGATTTAATCGCAAATTACACATATGGTTCACARTATTTCATGTGTAACAGGGTTACATGAGTGTTGTGTGATTGGTTCTAGTGAAACTCAGTAATAGGTGCTGTAGTGGAAAGTGTATAAATATATTTCCTCTAAATAAATAAATATGGATTCCAAACCATTTTGTTAGAAATCACACATTTCTTTTTAAGGTTCTGTTATAATAGTTTTTATATAAAAGTCTTATCTTCAAATAGAGGTCTGTGTAGAATTATCCTTACGAATATAGGCAGCCGATAATTCTGGCTGGATTTTAACCAAAAAGAGAAATATTGTTCTCTTGCTATATTTAGTTTCCCACAGGATATTTTCTCTGTTTTAATGAATTTATATTCTTGCCTTGAAACTTGACCCTACTTTTAAATGACTTACAATCCCATAYAGAAATAGGACTCTTAGTTTTTTTTGCTTCTGTAGAATATAAGGAGCATGTAATTCCTCTTTATTTTCAGCTCGCTGGCTCTGGTCTCAGGTAGCTGCTTCTGTTACATGTAGTGTTACTGGGCCAGGTGAAATCTTGAGGGGAACAGAGCACTTGCATAACTTGAAGGGATGATGAAATGTAAAGATTAGAAAGGATGCTCAAAATCCCTTTTTAATAAATAGTAGAATTAAATGTGTAGGTATAACAGCTGGTTTAATAAAAGCGTCCCCACCTCTTCTCGTGAAGGAATTCTAGACCAAGCTTTTCCAGTACAAATGAGCCCTGCCTGCATTTAAGCATCGTGTACCTGGGCTCCCTTTTACAAACATTGGCTATTTTGGAGGTCCTCTTGGTGAGTGTGCAGGTTGCCCCCAGGGCCTCCAAGCTGAGCTTGGCTCCATGTAGGTCGTGTTTCATGGGGACTGTGCACCCATTAATAACTGCGTTGCTTTTTAATTTGGGCACAGAGCTTCAGGCAGTCGAGAATATCTTAAGATTTTGGCCTGAGCTATCTAGGTATTAAACTGAAGTATCAAGAAGAGAAGATGATGTTGCTTACACGCAACTCCTCTGTCTTGTATCAATGCAAGACAGTGCGCCTCCATACTAAAAGAGAATGTACAGCTATTCCCTTTGTAAACAAAAGTGAAATTTAGACGTTGTTTTTGGTCTTATTTCTCTTGTCTGGTTTCAAAAGTGAAGTCTAGATGCTGCTTTTGGTCTTAATTCTCGTCTGGTTTCTTTCTAAGCCAGCACCTGGGATGCTCTGTGGGGAGGCAGGTGCCCTGGTTTGGTACCAGATCTGGTGTTTCCTTCTGTGTTGTGCCCACCTTGTGTGTCCCCCCTCATTTGGTTGGATCATTAATGCACTTTTTAAGAAAGTTTTGTGATTTTTTTTTTTTTCCTTCTCCCCCCAGTTACCTCACTTGGGCTCATATCACACCACAGGCTCAGAGTTCACAAACTCCTTTTCTCTTGGTTGAAATGGAGCCAGAACTTGCAGTCYGGGACAATCCCTCTCTCTCATGTCCCAGCAGGGGGGAAGAAAAGCAAAAAATACTTTTACTTCAGGAAATAAGAAAGCGACAGCACCTTAGGAATTCTAAAAACATAGAAAGGGAATAGTGAAAAGTTATTTATGGTTTAAAAAATGCATTGAAAAGTAACAAACACCAAAGCTCTAAACAGATTAAATTTTCAGATGAAAATGTCATCTAAGCTCAGCTGAGTTGAGGATCTTGGTTGCTTGCCTTGAAATATGATACTTCTGCTTAAATGATTTAGTGTGACAGTGTCTAGCCTAGGTTTTCAGGATAGCAAGTATTTTGTTTTAAAAAGCTGTTAGGTACCTGGAACCTAAAATTTATTAAAAATAAAGGATTTTGGTTTTAATATTTGATGTATATTTTAACGAATGTATTGGTTCTATTCTTTTTGTGATTATTTGACGGCAGAACAGAGATGTGTGAAATAAAACTACATGGCAGACTCTTTGGAGTACTTGGTTATTGAATCATGCTTGAGGAGGTGCTTGTACAAATACTAAAATTTTAATCATCGGCTACCATTAGGAATAGAGTGAAATACKTCTAACATTAATAAAAAGATGATTTTTTTTTATAACTTAGAGCAGGTCCTCGCTTTCCCTATTGGTCACTCCTTTGGTCCTCACTTTCCCTGAAATYAGTTTTGTTTACATAGCTGGGCTCAAGGATTGAACAGGCTTACTCCTGGTCATGTATTTCTCTGGATAATGAGTATTGCATAGGATTATTGCCCGGTTCTCTTGAAAAATTGATATTACTGCTTCTGTGGCTTTGTGTGCATATGTGTGCAGAGACGTTTGCTCCCTATGGCTGGTGCCAGCTGGAAGGGGTTAGTTTTGCTGCTCGCCCAGGTTCCTGGGCTGGGAAGGGACCTCGTGTCCAAAGCCTCCGCGCTGCCCAAGGACGGAGCAGATCAGACGGTGCTTGCAAGGAGCCTCCTGCTCACATGGGGCTTGGCAAAAGCAACATTTTGAGGAGTCTCAGTTGGTCTAAGCAGAAGTTTCTAAGTTTGTTATTTTTGGCAAAACTGAACCGTGAAACGAAAGAAATTGGCTGTTTGGAGTCTCAGGGAGGCAGTACTGAATCTGTTCAATTTTGTGAAGAAAAGTAGAAAATAATTTGCAACCCATTGATGTTTCTGGCAGATGACATCAAATCGGCAAATCTGCCTTTTTTTTTTTTCTCCCATAACATGATAGCCACATAAAAAATCTAATATAGGGACTCATGTATGATTAAGCTGATTATGAATCAGTTTCTTTCAAATATCAAAATAATATTGGTCGATCTTATTTATTTTTGAGATATCTCTTCTGAATTCTATCTGATCACTGTCAAATCTAAATGGTCCAATGGTCGTCGAAAATAAATATACTTTTGGGGATGATGCAGAATACTTGGAGAGGGAGAATAATATGTAAAAAAACAAGAACAAAACCCCAAAACTGATTAGAAAAGAAAATACATATTTTTCCTTTTGGATTCCTCGATGCTTTTCCCCTTGCTCAATGTGGGCCTCCCCYTCCCTTCTTACTGGTTTAGCTGCATGCTGTAAATAAAATATACCCATTTGCTCTCGGAGATGCCTGCATTTTTTTATGTATAAAGCTTTTCTTTGTGCAGCTTGGCTCACTTATGGATGATGCTTTTATTCTCTAGGGACAAATTCCTATACAAGGGTTATAGTTCAGCGATTGTCATTTACTGGGTATTTGTGTGGCTCCCACAAGGCCAATTTCTAGTTGCCGTTTCTCTGTGAAATAGTCTTAACAGTGAAGGCATTAAAGCTGAAAGTATTAAAGAGCACATATTAATACTGGTAGGAAAAACGGAGCTTCTGGGGAAAATRAAAGTTGCAAGGTTCTCTTTAGTCTTAAATGAATATTCTGCTGTCTTCCAAACATTATTTTAGTAACACCTTTTGTCATCATCCTTTTGGTCCAATAGTTTTGTTTGGGGTGCTCCGGACTGTTCGGGTACTGGGAAGCAATAAGTCCTGAACCAATTTGTCGTGAGGTGGAGGAAAAGAAACGTAACTGAAAATCATCTCAACTTCCACTGCAACAATAAACCTGCTTTAAAACAGAGAGCTGCAGAACAGTGTAAGGCCTGTGTTGTGGGCATAGCATGATATATTGCAGCTTATTATTTCTGAGCTCTGCAGTGTGTCACAAATGCTCGTGCTTCTCTATTAAGAGAAGCTTTTGCAACTTGTTTAAACCAGTCTTTGGTTCACACTGTAAGCGTTTTAACAAACAAAATGCTGATTTAGTAGTAAGCATTATTAATGGTCTCTGACCACAATTCTCTTCTGCAGGTATGAAACGTCCATTAAGTCCTGACCACATCTTTGAAGATGGGATTATGAATCAACCAGCTTTTCTACGAGGCTTTGAAGAAAAAGGACTGAGGAGTGACAGACCAGACTGTCAATTAAGCAAAGAAAAAAAGAACATACTGTTTTCCTTCTGTGAAGTGTGCAATATACAGCTGAACTCTGCAGCCCAGGCTCAAGTCCATTACAATGGGAAGTCTCACCTGAAGAGAATGAAGCAGTTAAATAACGGAAAGCTCCCTACAAGTACAGCTCCTGGCACCCTCTTTGCAAGTACAAGTACAGGTACGTGATCTATAGGAGGTGTTGATTTTTGGTCTGGAAATTTGAGGAAGATCTTAAGCTGCAACATGCAACATAATGACTAATCTTTGTATAAATTAATACTAATAGGTATTAGTAATATCTTGCTGTGTTCACAGTTACTGGAAACTCTCTGTGAAGCCAACTTGTAGTTAGGCAGTAATATGTTATTCCATGATTAATGACAGGATCAGGCCCATGAATTATGAATTTGAAGTATGGTTTGTTAAGAAGCAGCTGTTTTGGGTCCAGGTAGTTGGGTGCATCTTGTCATTTGGTTCCCAAAAGAAAGTTCTGGAAGGATGCTGCATGTAAAGGAAAAGCTTTTAAAGAACGAGAGTGGTGGGAAGAGGAGGAGTGCTGCAATTTACAGGTCTGGTCCTTCTCTCATCATTTCCACTTTCACATGTGTGACCTTTGGCCACTTTCAGCAGCAGGAGAAGCATTTTGACATAAAAATTGTTACTCATTTGGGACTATTTTCTTCTTGCCATCTGCTTTTCCAAACTATATGTAAAGGTGCAAAGGAATAAATACACAAAAGGCCTGGTAGGTCTATTTGGGATGTGTGTTTTCTTCCATTTGATTGTTTTTGGCTTCAGTATTATTGTGAGTATTTATTCTGAGGAAGATGCCTACTCCTCTAGGCATGTGAGAGTGACACATTGAACAAATATTTCATTTTTGTACAGGTATAAGGGCAAGGAAGTTGACACTTCCCCGTAGCCCCCTTTTTTAGGGACTATGATACAGCAGCTGTGCTATTATCTTGATGTTTACACAATTTTGTAAAGAGTTTATTGCAAGATTATTATGTTTTCTGTGATATTCAGAATCTTTCAACAACTCTGAGGAAAATCTGTTAGAGTACATAATGTGATTTTACTGCTGATAGTGAAAGTAGATGCTTCCTTTCTTCCCTTCAGTTAGTTTTATTAAACAAAATTCATCTTTTGACTTGTAGAATCTAAAAGCAGCAAAGCTGAACATAAAAATATCCTTTGCATCTCGTATWAAAAGTGATATAGCAGTCCTCCTTTCTGGTTCAAACAGAAGCAGACAAACAACAACAACAACAAAATGCTTTTGAGGAATTTGCSTCTAGAAGCAGCAGAAGGTTCTGTTTGTTAATAGTACGCAAGTATTGATGAAGTGGCAGACCTTGAGTCTTCGTGAAAGATTTATTCATTCTGTTAGAAACGTAGCATGACAACGTGGGAGGTAACTTCGAAAAAATGATAGTGATAAAAGAAACCCAAGAATCTTGCTTTTTTTTTTTTTTTAATTTAATTTGATAGGGTATGGTTATCACATGGATAATGGTCAAGAATTCTTTTTTTGTTTGCTGGAATGTATGTTTTGAAGTCTCTTTATGGCACAGGAGTTTATATTTCTTTTAGCAGTATATTTGGTTTATTGATCTCTGTTTCAGACTATTTTCTGTCAGTCTATCAGTTTCTATCAGTATATTCTATCAGTCTGTACAGTACACATTAAAACAGGCATTCTGCCTTTATAGTTGAAAGATGTTAATTTCATATCATTAAAAAAAAATCCTTTGCATAAGCAGTTTGTAATAGTTGCATAGATGATTTCATGTGTGTCCAAGAGTCATCAGGTAAGCTACATTTACTGAAATGTAGTTCTCAAGCTTTCTAAAAAATTTGAACAGTTGGAAATTGTCTTATAAATTGATATTATCCAAGCTTAGGCCTGATCCATATCCCTGGCATGTTATTATTCCTTGTAAAAAGAGTCTCTTTCCCATTGCCTTGCCTAACATTGCAAACAGAATTAGTTGTGCGGATGGTAAAAGAAAAATTATCTTCATGTCACGTCAGCAGCGACCAGACCTCATTGCAGCAGCACCCCAGGAACCAAGGGCTCGAGTAGGGGCTGCTTGGTGGGGATGAGCTTGGCTTGAGAGTGCGCTACAGGCTTGGGTAATTCAAAGCCCTTCACCTTCTCGTGCTGAAAAACTGCTGTGTTTAGGGGAAAAGAACAACAGGGAGGCCCTTTCTCATTAATTTTGTGGAAAACTATTGTGATTGCAGCTTTGGGAAGCTCCCACAAGATGGTGCTGCAGCCTGGGCTATAGATCAAGMCAGTTCATCAGTGTTTGGTGATTTCTCCTGATGGTTTTCATCTATTTTATTTTCAACCTGTTTTATTGATTACAGTTATCTCTTGGGGTGAATGCAGTCACTCCAGAAATGCCTATTGCTTGGTTCCAGGGGTCTTTGCTTGGAGAATCTCTGGGTTTTCCCTTTCGCTTGTGTGGTAACTTGAAAAGAGTCATAATATTAAGTGTCTAGAAATGCCTGTCAACACCCACACTTTACAAATTCTTGGAAATGGGAAAGTTTTGTTTTTGTTAACAGAAGGTTCCTAAATTCTAGAGTTGAGAAGTGGAATCTCTTCTCCCAGTTCCTAGGCTGTGTTGGAGAGCAGGGTGTTTCATGGTCCCACCAGCATCTGGTTATGCCCCCTTGAAGACCCTCCTGTAGGTCTAGAAAGTGTATTTTGGTAGCAATGCTGCCTTTTTGCTTTCAAATTCCTGACCTCACAGGACAGTTTGGAAAGTGCTGTGGATACCTCTTCATCCGCACCACTCTTGGGATTCATGTGTTCCTATGTGATTGCAAGGAAGTATCACAGGATGATTTCCTGTGAGATTATTGATTTRTGTGATGTTTGTGGGATATTGCTCATAACAAATGCAAGAACCTTTTGGGTTATGCATAGGGTGTCACCTAACATATCTCTCTTGAGGATGGAAGAATGAAAGAGCTCTCTATAGACTATACCTCTCTTCAGTGCTATTTCTCACTATCCTTACTGTGAGTCAGGGACTTAATAACCTAGCAAAAAAAAAAAAAACATAAATAAATGCTTTCCGTTTTGCTGTCAATTTAAATCAAGTCACAAAGAGGGYCTGATAAAGTTTGTGCAAGACAGAAAGTGAAATTATGCGATCTGAGCCATGGAGGAACAGGGAGTAGGGAGAAATCAGATTTCTAACTTCTGGTAATACAGAAGTGTTAGATCAGCTTTGCCGCTTGAGCTGAGTTAGGAAGCGTGAATAATGTCCCCTAGCTGTGTCAAATGAGAAGTGTCTTCTTGAGAGGAGGAATCTCACTTATAACAATAATCAGCTTTCTGAGCATGTGACTTCTTTCTTGTATTTCTTTGGAAAATTAAAATGACTRTTGGTAAACATTGAGAAATCAATCTGAAAATACAACATGTTAAACAGCCTGCCTTTGCCCTGGTGTGGACGAGGAAGACCATTTTTATTGAACTACATAAATTACTCTTCCRGGAGATTAGGTCAGTATGCTTTTGCAAGATCAATTTTAAGAACATGAGATTAAAGGGTAAAATATGTTCTGTTGCAAAAAGAGTAAAACCACAGTGTATTACTATGATTTCATGGACTTTTTATTKTTTTTGAATTGTGAGCAGAATCCAATCCTACATGGAAGTCATTGTATTTGTATGGAAGTATTTATGTTTGAACCTTATCTAGGCCAAGACTTTGCTTCGCCACTATTTTTAGACAGCGTTCTGATAGCTTGGTGGGGAACAGAATTTTTACTTAAACTAAATGCCTTAAACTAGGTCCTCAAGTTCCTTATAGATGTTGGTGTTTTATCTTCCACTTTCCCCCCAATACCACCCCCCCAAAATTCTAATGGGTAGACTTTTTTGAATATGGAATATCAATGGGAAATAGTTAYGGGCTCTTCTAGTTCCACTCAGAAAAAGGCTCAAAAAAAAAAAAAAAGTAACTTGAATAACTTGAATAAGTGTGTGTGTGTGTTGATGAATTCTACTATATGTGTGCATCCGTAACTGCAGAATCAGTGTCCTTCTAACTGGGAAGAAGAGAAGAAGGGTAGGAAAAATGAGTGAACTTACTCTGGCTTATGTTAGACCAAAATCTCTTTGAGGTTGGTTCTTGTTCTGCCTTCCCCATCCGCTCCCTGCAACCCAGCCCTTTAGCAGTAGTCCCAACAGAGCTCCTTTGGGGACCAAAAAGGGTRTAGTGCATAGGGGCTGTTACTCCCTCTCCCTCTTTTCATTATGGAAAAGAAACTTGCTTAGCTCTTCCCATTTGGACAAAGTCTGTCCRTTTGCTTTTAATTGTAGAATATCAGGCTGTCCCTTTTTCTAAAAAGTAGAACTAACATCTTCCTCCAGTGTGCTTCCAAAAATGCATTCCCATAATGTACCTTAGTTTAGTTGGGAATTAGTTGTTGAGAGATGGTTACTATTTCACTTCTTGCTATAATGCATATCACCTTCTCTTACTCAGTGTTCTTTTGAGCAAGCTGGCCTTTGGTAGATGCTTCCACATTATCTGTATCACTTGAGTATCTTCTATAATCTATTTTGAGAATATGTAATATTACATAAAGTAACATTTTTCTTACAATAGGAAAATACTTGATTGCTTTCTTCTTTCGTGCAGTCATAATTAGTTGCTTTGAAATTAAGATTTATTATATTCTTGTGGTGAACTTGATACTCATTATCAATATTTAAGAAATATCAAGTGACAAAGCTAAAGTTTTAGATCTAGAGTCTCTAGTTTGCTAATAAGTATAAACTGCGTCCATAATAATTTGTGCCGTCTTTTAACAGCTGCACTGTGAAAGTACTGATTAAAATATTAAAAATAAATAGTTATTAGATAGGTCTGTTACTGTTCAATTGAGGTTGACTTTCAGTTGTCAAGTTTAAAGCATGGGAAGTGGCATTAAAGCAGAAAATTACAAAAACTCCAATGAGGTCAAAATCCCCCCCCCCTTCTTCCTGAATTGTTAATGCTTATCAGATGTGTTAGTGCCTCTCAGAGCAGGTGTCACACATGTGCCTGTAGCCTCCACTTACATTCCTTTGTTGGGGGCATGTAACATTTGGAGGCAACCAACCTGGGTAGTGATTAGTGTATGGAAAAAACATGGGCTGAGGGTTTCTTGGGCAGGGTGGGAGTTTCAGTATAAAAGTGGCTGCAGTGGTTGGCATTTCTTAGGACTACTGTGYGTAAATGCAGTCATGTGCTGCGACTCTCTACAGAATTCCTTGCTCAGACAATTTAACATCTCTTTGGGGGGCAATTATATTGCGGTAAGAAAAGCATTATTTAACACATTATATCAGCTGAGATCCAGAGCTGGGGTTAAAATGATACAGCTGATCAATTACCACACTCCCAGAATGAGGCTGGTGGCAGACAYGGGGATGAGAGAATTCCTGGTTGGGCCAGGAGCCTCCCTTGTAGTTCGGGCAACCTGGGCAATTGCCCAGAGAGCCGCTGGGCTCGGTGGAATTCATGTTGCTGCAAGGGTCTCCTCCCCCATGGAAGGAGAAACTGTGACCCACAGCTTATAGGGGTGGGCGGTTGGATGAAAAGAGGTCTATAAATGCAGGATGAACGTTCTTATTCAGTGTATGTCTCCTGAAAGTGATTTTTTTAAAATATAGTATTAAATGGCTGAAACAATAAAATTACCAAGTCAGAGTTGTTTATTATTTTTCTCCTAGATGTAGATGGGGATGTTTTCTGCTGCCTGGTAAGTATCCTCATTTGGGAAAAGGTTCTGCCAAAATTTTTCCCATAGGTGTCTCATGACACAGTAGTGTATTTGGATAACTGTACAGGTATTATAGTAGAAACTCCCATGCCTTCTTTGCATAGAAATCTATGCAAACYTGACCTCTTCATGATTATATCTGACTTGTATTACACTGTGTATTTAAAATTTCCATAGGTGTGAGTACGCACAGTGACACGTGCCCTCTTACTGTTTTTTGCCAAAGAAAATATGTGAACTACGTGTAAAACAARAAATTTTGTATAGTGGGAAATTTCTGTGAGAGCAGAAAAAGCAAGAATTTAATAAGCCCTGGAGATTCTTTCATAGTAAGTAATTAAAAAAATAAAAATCACTGTCTTGAAAGATGAAGGCATGTGGTCAAATAATACTGTGCCTTTTTTATTTTYTTCTGCAAATATTTAATCTGCTGGACTGTGCAAAATATCTTTTTAGGTCAGTATTCCAATRTTTTATCTAAATATTTAGGCTACAGTAGTGTGGTACTTAAAGGTGATACCTGATAACAGACTTGGTCTGTTGTGTGGTTAAAAAAAGTACTTATTTGCTCATTTGCATAATTGCTAATTAATCTTATTTAGAAAAGCTGTAAGGAATCATTAGTTTTTATTGCAGGTTTTCTGTGATAATGAAGCTCATCACAATACAGGCTACCGATTCTCCCCTGTCTCGTGTTCATTGTAGAAAAGCCGGAGCTATTTTTAACATTCGCACAATCTAGATAGACGAGTCTTCGTTCTGTGTGGTTTGGAGCTAAATCTGTAGAGCCTTTCATAATCATCTCCCTTTTACGGCTTGTTTGAATTCGATCACTGTAGCTGATTTTGTGCATTGATAATGAGGGCTTTGCTTGCCTATTTCTCAGCATAAATTCACCTCAGACTTCTACTTTGACAGTGCTCTGTGTTTCGGCACGCATGAAGATACAGAACTGAAATTGCTTTGCTTTCTTTACAAATGACTCAGAGTGTGCTTGCCCTTCCCTAAAATGTTGCCAGCGTGTGAAGGATTTTCAATGAGCAGTGCAATAAGCCAGCATCTGGGAAGGTTTGAAGCTGCACTGGTAGAAGAGTGAACTGCCACACAGATGATCAGGGCTGGAGCCAAGGGTCTGTAGCACCGTAGATCATATTGGTCACATCCTGGAAGTTTTGTTTATATAACTTGGTTGCTGTTTCAGCTGGTGAAATACTATTGCCGTAATGTGGAGTGGACTTCCCAGTAGAGGTAAGGCTATTTTTTATTATTAAACTTCACTGAATAGCCTTGTGTTACCATATTAATAGGCAGTGCTTACATGTTTGGCATTATTGCTGTGTCTGTCATTTGTATTCCGGTTATTGCAGTGGAAAAGATAGCAAAAATGGCAAGGTATATAATGCATGTTTTTGTTCTCTTCTTATTTCAGTATTAAAAGTAACTCTGTAAATATGTGACAAGCTGCTTTGCTTTGCTTGCTGCTTGCAGAGAGCATCTTTACAGTAGGTGACTTCCAATGCATTTTAAATGTTTTTGGAACATGTCAATAATGGCGTATTTCTATTGAGAGAAGCAAATTAGCAATATTACTAAATACCTCTTACCAGGGGTAGCTTTCTGCCTTACTAAGTCTGCAGTTGTGGCTACAGTAATACATAAAATATAAAGAGCTGTTGGATTCTCCAGATAATTTATTTCATTTACTTTCTTGTTTATGTGCTGGATTTGATACCTTGTCTATGACTGTCATTGTTAATATTAAAAGTTATGACCTGTCATGSCCAGGATAGCTTGCAGTAATTCATTTGCCCTGACAACTTGCTTTGAGAAGGGTATAAAATTACTGTCGCTGCTCCCTGACCATGCTTCAGTTAAATTTGACATTTAGTGCAGTAAGTTTTATTTAAGGGAACAGATAGTGTGCTAAAGGGTAGCCTCTGAAGTTCTAGTAGTAATTGWTTAAGCTTGGAAAAAAGCATTATCAAAGCTAAATAGACTTTGTATCTGTGGAAAAAGTTCTTATTGAAAATTTCGCCTATAGCAGCACACACAAAATTATTTAACTTCAGTTACTTATTAGGTATTATTGTTCTACCGATATGTTTAGGTAGTGATGTGTCCTGCTGTGATTATACTTAGGTCTGCTGGTATGCCTTTTTTTTTTTAATGAAAAAAGGAAGAAGTTGAAAAATTATTTTATTAAAATGTTGTTTTGCTTGCTAAAAATGTCTGTGCTTACTATGTAAAGACTTTTTTTTTTTTTTATGGGGAACTAGGACAGCTCGTGTGTTTTCCTGCTAAATTTATTTATGAGGCAGCTGTTTTATAGCTTTCAGCTCTAAAGTTATAGATAAGTGTATTTGTTTGACAGAAGATTCGAGAATTTCCATTTACTGCCTGTACATGTAAAGCTTGGCTAAGCAGACTGCATCAGGAGCACACACACCATTTGTATTAGCCAATCTGTCTTTGCAAGTCCCAGGGCCACTATCTTGCTACAAGCCACTGTGTGCTTTTGAAAGCATGAAATTAGTTTTATACTGAGCACATGGTTTCTCATTTAGCAGTTCTTTTTATGGTAATGGTCAATTCATGGTTCAGTGCCAGAATTTTGGTGTTCTGTCAGAGCTGATCGCTTCTGCTAAGGTGTTATATGGAGATAATAATATATAGGAGAAACCCTAATGAAAAGTTTTCCCCATTGACCTAAACAGCTAACACTTTTTGACTTCATTTTATAGTTTTTTTATCGTTTCATGTTTTAAGCATAYGTTTGTCATTCGTGATATAGAAATATTAACCAATGCATTGTCACCTTGTACTTCAGAGTTCAGCAATTGGTTTAGCAATCAGTTTGCAGTAAGCTCCTTGCATAACATAGGAATGTATTGATATATTGATCTATAACTTTTGAACACACTATTGACTTCATTTGTATTTGGAAATATTGAATCCAWAGGAGTATTGTATATATTGAGATATATAAACCTTCTCTAATTTATTTTATTCATAAATTGAGACATCATTTTTTAACACGTTTTCCCCTTGTAAGAGATATCTTAAATTACTGAATTATAAATTATTCTCTCAATTGCAGCTACCTTTTAGTGAAGGACTAAAATAATGAACATTGTACCATATTAGGCTTCACTTGCATTACTTTGTCCATGTTGTACTGACATCTCTTCTATATTTTAATTGTGCTGACTTTAATGCAAGTCTCCACATTTTGTCTTGATTATGCAGCAAGCGTTTATGATACAGTATTTGCTTTCTTGCAAAGTTGTATCTGTAAGAGACAAATTCTGACTTCTTGAATGGAAGATACAGTGGGCTTGTTGTGCCTCCTGCATGTYGGGCACTAGAACCCATGCATTTCTTTTCAAAGGGCTGAGGAAAAACCCTGGTCAACTGCCACTTTGGGAAAGAACTTGTTGCAGGTAATAGCTGCTAAGAAGTAAACTGATGTACCAGTTTTTAGATTCTTTYATGATCATGGAGAAAGGAGAGTAGAAGCTAGAGAGCTTCTTGGAAGCTCCTTGGAAAAAACACTTGGAAGGCACAACAGAATATTCCTGAAAAAAAACCCAACTTTTTCTAGGCTTTCTTGTCATATCAGTCTGTATCATGAAATAAACACAGATTGACAGGTTGTTTTTTGTATCACTTTAAGAAATTATATTTGCTGTCTTTTTAGGRCCTTTGAGTAAATTTGCTTGCTATTGTTCTGTGTGTGTTTAGAGGCAACCAGGCAGTAAATATTGTTGCAAACATTTGCAAAAGGATRTGTCACATGTCACTACCATGACACCTAAAACTTGTATTGTTTCCCAAAGTGCTATAGCTAGCGTGCCCTTCCTTGTCCTTTTATGCTTTTRGGAATTCTTTTACCACAAATTTTCATAGCTATATAAACATGCTTGTCGTATCGCAAGCAGGATAGTTCTTTTTCCCCAATCTTCTTGTATCAAAGGTGCCCTCAACTTCAAAGATCTCGCATCCTCTTCCAAATGTCATATTCTTGCGTATTTCCCATCTTGCTCTTTCTTGTCAATAACTAATGACAGAAGCAGGACCAGGAGTGTTATTTAGGCTGGACAGAACCACTTAGCTTCCTGGTAGGGAACTCTGTTTTTTTCAAGAGAATATTTATATAYCAAATTGCCAGTTTTCACATCACAATTTCAATTCTATGTCCTTTGGAAAGCATAAATACRTAATACATTTTTATAGATTAAAAGAATATTCTGAGATTGGCAACTTTGCTACTGCAGGTTTACTTACAAAGAGCTTCTGAAGGAAATGCAGATCTTGAAACTAAAAGGAAAAAAATGATTAGGGAAGTGGTTAGGATTTATAAGCAATTCCATGTTGATGGTCTTGTCTTTGGTACCCAAAAATAGTGAAGCCTCTTCATGGAAATCTTGAATTTGCTTTACTTATTTATTTATTAAAGTGAGTGTCATTGGTGATTCCTGCTGGAAGAGATGAGCAAAGGGAGGACAGAGTTTACTGTAGCAGTCTTAMTGGAGCCCTACCTCTAGAGACAAAGGTTGTAGGTCACCTCGCTGCTTGTCTGCAGGCCAAGGAACTGGAATTCTGTGGGTCTTTCCTGGAATACTCAGTCAGGAAACTCTGTGCTTTTCCATCAGTGTTCTGCTCACCTAGGTTCTGCAGCAGTGCTCATAACATATTTTTGAAGGGAAAATGAACCTACCAACTTCCCCTTTTCACATGTGTCAGGTTAGTTGCCTTTTGTTGGTGGTTACTTGTTTGCCTTTTCATCCCCTGCTCAGGTTAAAGGCTAAATTCCATGATCCTGGGCCTGTCATGAGGAAAGGGTTGCTTTTGGGGGGTATGTGTAGGTTTTTGTTGTGTTTTATTCACCTATGATTGAGCAGTACAGATCTCAAGAGGAGATAATGAAGTTTGTAAAAATATTCTGAGAATAGGATGCTTGAAAATAAGGATTGAGATTTTTGGACTTCATTCAGTATGTTACAGAAACTATGCAAGTGATACAACTGAAAACTTTGGTAGGGAAGCTTTTCTTAGTAGGAAGATTCATTTTTGAAAACTGCAGACTTTTGACTGGACGAGAATTCTGGGTGTGATGTTTTTGATGGTGACACTTGTCATTTTGTGCAGTTGCCCTGGACAGAGAACAGGAGATCTGTGTTCAGTTCCAGTTCCGCACACATGAACGAGCTCCACGCTTGATAGACTGGCRGTTTAAAGATGTTTTCAGGTCTACAGAATTCTGAGTTTTCTTCATTTTGTTTTGTTGGAGCTGTTTGGTGATATTTATACTTTCATGAGGTTAAAGGAAGAGAGAACAGGTCTCTACCTTTCTGAGCAAGTTCTCTTTTCTGAGCAGAGAATTTATGGAGGAACTGTTTTCCTGTTTTGTTTTTATTTTTACATTTAGAAATTTGAAAGCAGCCTCTGTAATTTGCCATAAGAAGATCCAGTGTGTGCCAGAGTACTGTTGTTTCAATTTAGCTTTTATCAAGCATTCTGTAATAGCGAAATTCAGAAGTTGGAACTTACCTGGAAGTTTGTGGTTTCCCAGGTGTCTCCATAGTCTTTCTGCACTATACTCGGTGTGGCAGAGGCTGGAGAGAGAGGAGTAGAGGAGAGAAGAAATCCATGAAGGATGTTCTTAAAACTGTCATTTTTGCTTTGCATTTTCACATGTGTGAAATCCACCTCTATGCACAGATGATTTGAAATGATGATGCCCTCGATGATACCGTGTTCTGTTTCAACATAGAATGAAATCATATTTTTCGGACCGAATAGCAAAGTGTGGACAGAAGAGAAGGCTTTTTCATCCACAAACCCGCTTAAAGAAAATAGAACAAGGAGGAAAATAAAGAGGTGAGGAAGATTTCTAGGCTTTAGCATGGCACATCTGGATAAAGAGTCACAGAAATCACTTCATCAAAAGAAGCAGACTAGTTGGAAAGAATTGTAGTTTATTGTTAGGAATTGTAATTAGTGAGTGGTGGCCAGCTTTGTTAGTGATACCAGTAATAGTTAAGCCTGACATGTCTCTTGTAAGGCTTTGAATAGTAGAGAGATTCAGTCTCTACAATGTAATAATTGTAGAATGTTTTTTAAGGATGTATAAATAGCACTTTGCATCTGTGCCACCAGGTTACTTCTGAAAATAAGAATTATGCTATTCAGCCATCAGGCTGGTGAGCAAGAAAGAATTTTTCAGAAAAGGCAAGTTGGAACACCAAAAGTTTATTTACTGTGGGCTTAGATCATCATGAAAATGTCCTCAGTTTTTCCCATTAGGCACGGTTAAAAACCAAATATTTATCTGAAAGTGGTGTAATAGCAGAATCATTGTTAAATAACTGGAAGTTATTTATTTTTATACCGAAGCCTTGTTGATCTCTTTACTTGTTAATGCAGGTTTCTCTGGGTAATTGTCTTTTGCACACAAGAAATACTTTTGAAAGACTGTAATTCACAGAAGRCCAAGCATCACTACAGAAGTGAGACTGCAATTTGAATTTGCAGTTAGGCATTTCACCACGCTTAGTATGTAAAGAGTGCACTCAGAGGCAGAGGCCTTCATAGGGTTGGCACTTAATTTTGTTGAACATCTACTGAAGGAAGACAAGCTATATATATATATATATATATATTTATGTTTGCTTATATTCATAACACGTGACAGAATGACTGAAGTATACTCTCTGGGTTAGACTAAAAGAAGTTATATTACTATCTTTTTACAGTTTTGCTTCAGGAATACTTGTTATGATCGAGACTTCAGGTTAGTGGATGAATTATACAAATAAAACACTCTACTTTTTGAGCATTCTTTCTTTGTACTCCTTCATATGAAAGATTAATTTTAAATGGTGAACAAACTATTCTGGTTGCTTCATGTCAGGCCTTAAAGTGATTTAAAATTACTTTATACTGATAAACACAAAAATATTTAAAACTAACATCAGATGAAACAAGCATCTATATCTAAAAATGGACTATAGTTTTATTAAAATTCTTTATACATTTTTTTCAGTTATTTTTCCATAAATTCAAGGGAAGAGGCGAGACCTCTAAAAAGCTCCCATCAGCTCAAAGCGTCTTTCAGGTGTCTGTCACTCTTGGTCCAGTGGTATTTTCTCTTATATCATCTCATGTTTGTTCCTGCACTTTCAAGTTAGTGGCCTTGTCTTCCCTTTGCAAGCTTAGTGCAAAGCGTCAAAAGATAAGAATCTGAATCACAGAAATGTTCATTCATTAATCGCGGGACTATGATATGGAGAACATGAAGGTGTTATCTCTGCTCGTTGCTGATTAGCAGGCTRTTCTGCTCTTCTGAGCTTCATTTACTCTGTATGAAAAGTTCTTGTTCTTAGAGTTGACAAGTACTATGGAGAAGGGAACAAATTCAGCAGCTATGAAAGCGGATGTGTTTCACTTGGTTTGGAAAGACTGAATGGGATGTGTGTGATAGGGTGCACACCTGAAACTTGGATGAAAAATGTCAACTTTAATTCTGTGTGGAATGCTTAAAATCATGTACTAGAAATGGTATCTACCATTATATGTGTTGTGTAAATATATGCATCAAAATAGCAGAACTTGGCAGTAGCCAAGCAGTGATGATTTGCAAATATATTGCAGTATGTTATACTTGGGATGTCTAAATTATTTGGAATTTATCCCCAGCACCAACACTTCAATCCTGTGAATGAAATGTGAATACTTCTCTCTGTAGTTTGTGGGAAGACTGGAAGCAGAGYGTAAGCATGCTGATTTCTTGGATAACGAATTCCTTCCTGGTATGCTTAAAGTGATGATTACAGTAGCTGCACAAAACCGCCTGGCCATGATGCCATCGTTACCAGGCTTGCCTCTAAGCCTGCGGCTGTAATTCAGAACGTTAATCTTTCTAATACCTTGCAAGCTGGTCTGGAGGATTTCTGACTCCAAAGAGCCTGTTGCCAGAATATGGTCTTTTTCTGATAACACACTTTTCCCCACAGAAGGAGGAGTGAAAAAGCTCTTTGAATTTAAGTATTGCTTGGAGTTTTCCTGAGATTTCTGTATATTTGGAGAACTTGTCCTTTCAATGTCATAAGCCACTGTCTACACAGGCCCTTTTTGCTTCTGAGTCAGAATGMCCACCAATGCATGTCTGTACCTGTATCCAACATAAAAGGATTTTAAGAGTGCAAGCCAGAAATCAACTCAAAAATGCTTTATAGTTTTGCTTTTTGGGCATTGAAAATCAGCATGTAAGTTGGTTTAAAAAAGAATTTGTTTTGTAGCAGTTTCGTATGGTAGGGAAACTSATATGGTAGGGAATACCTTTTTTTCAGTCCGTAAGTCCTCTATTTATTTGCCATTACCAAAAGTAAGTGGCTGTATGYTTTCTTTTTTTTTTTTCTTTTTTCTTTTTTCTTCAGAAACATGATTTTACACTCTTGAGATCTAAAATGAGTAATTGAAATTTTCACCTTATGCAATCATGTGCTRCTATTTCTTCCCAATCTTTTGTGATCATGTGCTGGCATTTTTTCCAGTCTTTCATATTTTTCCTTTGTGTGTCACAGTATATAGTCACCCTATAGTGATGTCAATTTTTTCCCTGCTTTCATGACACTTACATTCCTTTAGCTTCAGAATTAACTGAAGTTTTAACATATGTATGGTTTTTCATAAATGACTACTGAAGGCTTCCTCCCGTCTCTCCCAGATGCAATGTTGCCTGTGTTATAGTTTATCTTTTAGCCCTGAGAACATGTGAGAATTTTGACATACAGTGATTGAAAACTGCTAGTCACTGATGAACAGAAAAGCCTCTTTTTTTGGTAAATAACTTGCAGTTTCATAAAATGTGAGAAGTTAGTAGGAAAATATTTTCTGCTCAGGTAGTCAGTATGGCTTGGTTCTGCTAGAATGACAACACGTACAAGGTTTTTTCTTTGTCATCCATCAGCACACATACATCTGTGGCTTCTGATCTTTGGTTTAAATTACGGTTAAGTTTTGATTATAAATGTGCTACCTGCAAGAGCAAGAGGTCTATCAGTAAATATTTATTAATGTTATTTTCTCCCAGACATATTTGCATAGTAATTTCTCAATAGATTCTGTGCTGCTGGTTATCAGATTTGTACCGCTTCCTGTCACTTCCACCAGAAGGTATAAAAATGGTAATAAGAAGTGGAGAGGACATGGAGCGCAGAAGCTTATTATAATACCTTCAAAAAAACCAGAGTGGGTATCATGAGGTATAATGCAAATAGCTGCCAATGAATGTCAAATAAAAAAGAAAATCTATTATATGTATATAGGTATATCTTGATTGCAAGATGAAAAAGTCMTATAGCTGTTCACTCTAGTCTTATGTCACAATTTTTTTTTTAAATAAAATCTTAGGTCTTGTCTTTGCAAAGGAAAAAATATTGATTATCTTTGCAAATGAGAAGCATTTTTCTTACACTTTATTTAATTTTATATCATTAAAATTAAATGAATGATTATTTTTATTGCAGACATGTCTAAAGATTCACATTTCCATTCAACTGGACTTGTATAAAATTATGAGAAAGACTGTTATCTGGAATTTTAAAACCTGTTTTGAAACAATTCAGCAGAGCAAATTGGAAGAGAGGGAGAGAGAAACAATTATTTTGCCAAAATCAAGTGATTATCTTGATGTTTCTCATGAAAGTGAATGTTTTGGCAACACTTCTTTATATCATAATAGARGAATGGATAGCATACGAAAAAGATCAAGCAGAATGACTTACTGAAGATTAATCTGTTTTCTTGCATATTAAATCAGTTTGTTCCCTTAGGACATTTCTTGGCTTGAATAGCTTTGCAGGGTTTTTGTGTGGTCTAAAGGCATTGTAGCTGATCGGTTAATGAGACAACCATAAAAAGTTACTGTTTTTCCTTATGCAGATTGCTAGTTGCTTCTTTGCATTCCTTGGAACTAAAACTTGGCCATAAAGACATTTCCTTTTCAAAGAGAAAAATGAATCAATACACAGCTCTCAGAAAAACAGTACGCAAGGCAGCAGGCTGTAAGGAAGGACATAGAGAATTAGGACATAGCCGSCTTCTTCCTAGGGTTGTGATGTCCAGGCTGTGACACGTGTCCAGGTTTTGAGGAGTCCACTTCCAGGTCCACGATGTTAAATACACACAGTCGTTCCATATAGGGAATTGCCTGAGACTGACTTCCAGATTTTTTGGCATTGATTCTTTACACTGTTGGTTTTTGGAGAGGACTTTGGTACAATACTGAGTATACATTCATCAGATTTGCTAAAGTACTTTCTGACGCGTGCGAATGAACCACTCCCAAAATATTCTTAGTCTTACAAGATGCTTTCTTGATTTTAGACATGTTGGATATGTCCGCAGAAGCTTGCCCATATGAATTTTTGATTGCTATGCGAACAAAGAAAAATCATGTTTAAAACTTCAGTAAATTAACGTCTCTAATGAGTTGTAGAACCTTAAAGAAAAGGTTTTATAGAAACACTTTTTTTTTCCCCCATTACTGAATCATGTTTGCCTCGAGCATCTTCCTTGAAGAGAATTAGCTGTATTCTTTTTTTTTCCTGCTCATGTCTCTCTTGGCTTTATGAGGAGCAGTCCTGCTTTTGGAGTGTATAAATGACTCCTTTTCTTTGTTAAGTGACTGAGTGACTCTYCTAGAGTTCTGTGCATCAGTTCAAGGAATATATTTGGCGTTGCTCCAGGTAGGGAGCATTTTGAGCTGCGGCAGCGCTTCAGGAAACATGCAGCTTGCAAAACTCGCCTTTCCACTGGCTGGAGCGGTAGGAACATCAGCTGGAGTCATTAACATCTTTGTCTTTAGGGGTGCCTGTAGCTGATCTGCCTCCTTTACCAGAATGGGCCACTGAAGCCAGTAAATAAGGCAATAAAATATTTCACAGATAATAAATCTAACACACCAAAGGAAAATAAGATCTAAGCAGTTCTAAGAAGAACACAGTCTTTTCAAATGTTGGAAGATGGAGGTCAGTTAGAAAGGGCATGGATAAAGAAAAACTGTGCTATTTTTACAGGAGGTGGTAAAGATTGTATCACAGGAAACTTCTGAAATGCTTTTAAACATTGCAATAATGAAAAAAGCAGAAAAGGGAAATAAGTCCTAAGCAATGTCTGAAAGTGAAAACACTTAAAGTACGTGAACATAACTCAAGGAAATACCTGAGTGCAAGAACATATCCCAAGGAGATGCTGGAAATAAGCAGACTACCATATTACAGAATTTAAAAATAAGAAATCAAGTTCTGCACACRGTTTTATGGGCATGTGGAATTGTTTCAAGGCATATTTCTTCATAACTGGGATTTCAAGGATAAAGACATGACCTCATCTGTTATTAAAACTATTGTTCAAGTCATGATTTGATTTTTCAAAGTGATTTAGTTRTTAGTCCTTTGCCCAATGGGTTGAATCAGAAGTGTTTCAGTTTATACTCTTTTATAAAGAGATATATATATATATACACTTTTGTGTAACATATACACAATTAAAAAAAAAAAGTATAATTCCAGAGCACAAAACTGAGGGGGGATATGGTTATGYTACTGTATTTAAGCAGTGATAGAAGATTTCAATGAATTGTAATTAATTTAGTATTACACATATTCATAATRAGTACATGAATTAGTTCTCACTTGAGCCCATTTGCTGTTGTGTCTAAGCTTCCTCGGTGGAGTTCAGAACTATGAGATTTAGCAAGACATGAGAAATCTTGAGAAGACATGAACTCCTAGTGACTTCAACTAGTATAATACTTAGCTGTCCTTTATAAAATAATTATGGACAGCATCTCAACTACAGCTGCTCAAAAACAGGGAAAACTTTTTGTGACTTTAACACACATTACTAAATAATTGTTCTGGAGAAAYATCTGGAATTGTTTGGAAATTGACTAGCTTACGTTTTTGACCAACTCAAAATTTTATTTTCTATGGTAGCCTCAAAATAGATGCTTTTTTTTCCAATATGTTGTAATTGTGCATAAAATTACAAATTTTGTCTGTAAGCTCATACAAGGTGTCTGCTAGTTACCTTAGAGCTGTTGATATGTAAGCTGGTAGTTTTCCCTTCTACTACAAAAAGAATTGTGTAAAATTATATTTTATTCTTAGTATTACACATTCATTAACACTGTCTTGAATGCAGTCAAATATTTTGAGATGTATTGAGCATCTGTTTTGTGCATTTTTTTCTGTTCAGGAAGAAACCTTAAGGAATAAAGGTGTTTTTAGAATAAGTACAGAAAGAYGTAGATAAACTACGTAGATAAACTAAATGTGTTGGTCTGTGTGGATTAATTTTCATTTGTTTGGTAGAAAGGAATTTGGGTATATCCACGTGTTGTGCTGGTGGCCCTAGGTTTTGGATTTTTTTCTAGCCTGCAGAATTTTATGGCCCCATCCGCATTGCTGTCCCGGTCCCTGTGAGTGCCAGCCAAGGGTGACTAGTTGGCTGCCAGCTGTCAGCCTCTCGTGGGATAGCTGAGGCTCGTATGTGCCATTGGGAAACTCCTTCGCCAGAGTATTCCTTGTAAATGATAATGTTTTGAATTTATGGATTGTAAGTTTGGTGACTTACTGTGGTGTCCTTATACTCCCAAGGATTAATGTGGTCTTAAGCTGCCTTTCAGAGGGAGTGCCCGGCCTCACTGTTGAGGATGTTCAGTAAATGCTTCTCTGCTTCTGTCCGTGTGCAGGAGGTTGCAGAGCAGAGAGCATGATGAGTTAAAATGGGCACCTGCTTCTCTGCCTACATGAAATGACCTGTGTCTAGATGATTTTATTTGTTCTGTGCTTTCAAATAAATCCTCTATCAGTGTTCATTGCTGTGGCTAGTTGTTTTGGAGAGGTGATTTAACACTGCATAGTTCACAAAAGCAAGTGTCTTTTAAATGTTGTCCTGTTCAAAAGTTCCAGTTAAAATGGTGTTGGAAACAGAAGCTAGCTAGGCTAATTCGGCATCCATGGCAGTTGTTGCTGTCTATTTGTCAAATACTTTTTGGGAAGTGTCATTAAGCTCAGCCCATGAATGGCTTGCGAGGGGTTGCACAGGTTTGCACGCTACAGTGGCGTGGTCCCTAAGGAGATGGTGGTGATGATGATACTTTGTTTATGCAGAATACTGYTCTCATAAATGTATTAAAATATTTTGTTCTTATTTATGTAGTTTGTTTTTATTTTTAGCATGTTCTATGGAGTTGCCTGCGCAAATACTCACTGTCCTTCAGTTATCTTCTCAACTTAGCAACTGATCAAAAGAGAATTATCAGTTGCAAAATTAGATCTGTGAAAAAACACTTTAAGATAGTAGGGGTCAGGCTGCCGCTTCATGAAACTCGAGCTGAATTACCGTGTTGTCTTACAATGGTTTTATTTACAATGTAGGTGTTGCAGAGGGATAAACTTCAGATTATGACCTCTGTTAATTTCTACATCTTCCCTCTCTAAGGTAGAGTAATACATCCACCTGTCACAAATCTAGAATTTTGCACTTGGGCCCCTGACCTTTCTGAGAAGCCTGTAAAATCATATGCTGTCAAGCAGCTTTCTACTGAGGTGTATTTTGGGGAAKTTTTTTGTGGCTCACTTGGTTTATGTGGTAGGAATCTAGGCACAATCTTCACTCCAGAAATGTGTTGCTGATTCCCCTGCTCAAGATGGTAACATGCACAGCACTGAGTTGAGGAACTGGAAACTTCAGCTTTGGGGAAGATTGGACTTTCTCTGAGCGCATATGGAAAGTATCAACCGCTCTTAGTATATGAAGATTAAATTGGCAGAAACTTGCAATATAATGCAACATCATGTGTTAGGTCTGAATTAGGTCTTGTCTTTTTCAATCACTAGCTCCATTCATTTGTGATAGATCCCAGTAACAGCTAGTATGATAATCTTATCAAAAATAATGTTGACGCCATACTGCACGTTGATTCGCAAACTGCATTTTAAAAGCTTGTTTCTTGCATAAGCTTCTACATTCATTTGTTAACATGGCGTATTCTTATTTGGCTGTGGGGAAATTATACCCTTTTATTGTTGAAAACAAGAGTATTAACTTTTGAAGATTCATATGAGCGATATGAATATTAAACTAGCAAAGCCAAGAAAACTCAGTTTTAGTATACTAGTTCATCCTGGCCCATTCATAGCTCAATGGTTAAGTGCTGAATATTTAAAGCCTTAATTTATGAAGGAGTTGAGTTTATAGGCCAACAGAATACTTGAGCATGCCCTTAAATTTAAGTTTTTAAGTAATAGATTTGTATAATAGATAAGTAATAGATATAATAAAAGTAATAGAATAGTAATAGATAAGGCTTGTCTGTCTTCAGTGAGTTAAAAGCAGTAAATCTTTGTGCCTGGACATGTCACCATTGGTACCTACTACTACTAGAAATGTCCTTGAGGACAAAGTCTGGCCTGAGGCTTTTGAAGGATGACCGGTTTATATAAAGTATTGGAGAAGGTCATGCAGCTCTTTGTGTTTCTGGGTTTTGCTGTGCTTTCTGACTCCTTGTTTTAGCATAAATGTTACAAGTCTTAAATATTCAGACACTGAAGCATATTCTGTGAGACTTAACAGGTGCTCTAGCTTTTATTGACACATCCCTAGGAGAATGAGAGAGAACTTAGTGTGCTCAAAGTGTCATGCTTTGAGATTCTTTGGAATTGGAATAATTTGTTTGAATTCAAATTGTATCCTTTGAATCAGTCAGTTAAATCTGCTGAGCGTTTTAATATCTGTTTATTGCTTAGATTATTTTGCTTCTGTTAAATAAGCAATATTTGGTGTATGGTTTCATATAAATGTGCTATCAGTAACTGTAAAGAAGAAGGATTAGCAATAGATATGATCAAGCTCTAACAAGTTGATGAATCAACTTTTTACACGTCTCTGSATTCTGGCTACTTTGCTGAATTTATTTACTTAATTAAATAGACTAATTTCTGCAGAAGAATATAAAGTTTTAGATTATGAAATTGAAATCACTGGATTTCCAGTGATGAAGTATGTGTCATATGTTGAAATAACCAATTTGTCCTTGTTTGAATTGATATGAATGAAGTATGCATGGACATATAGCAATCCTGTATGCTTCCCTGTCCTTGCACATATTCCAAAATCCACATAATAGACCACAAATTTTATTTCTGTGTGCATACTTTCTATAATATTTTCTAGTCACCCACTTCCCTCAATACGTGTCATTCATATCCACCTTTTCAAGTATATATTTCTCAGGGTAGTTTAGGATTTTTTTGAATGCAGAACATTCATAAGACTTTAAATCCTCACAATACTAGCTGTGCAGTTACTTTGGAAAGTTCATTTAGTGTATGAACATTCACAGGCTTTATGATTGAAGTACTGAAATCTCACTAATTACCTCAGTAAGATTTCTGCAGTCAGTGAATATTTGGCTGATTAAAATTTCATAGCATTTAGAAGCTTTCTTAGCTCTTATTCCTGAAAAAATATACAACAACTTAATCCAGATTAACCAAAGGGGAACTAAAAGGTTCTGCATAGTACTTAATTATCATCTGTGTTGGAGGCATAAATGTGAATAGGATATTTCCATTCATTTACTATATTTATAACTTTAAGCCTCTGAGAGGTTCAGAAATCATAGGTTTGTCACRTTTTCCTGCCAGCATGTGTAATGCATTCACGTCTCTGAATCAGAGCAAATAGCTGAATTTATTCTTTAAGTAYTTACAAAATAAATTCTGAATATCTTTCCAATTTCTAGGCTGTT
The DNA here is from genome assembly GCF_003342845.1 of Nothoprocta perdicaria. Lineage (NCBI taxonomy): Eukaryota > Metazoa > Chordata > Aves > Tinamiformes > Tinamidae > Nothoprocta > Nothoprocta perdicaria. The sequence goes on from NW_020456121.1 coordinate 1,365,804, forward strand.
TCAGTGGTACCCAAACATCTTTTCCGAATGGTTCCCCTTGTAGTTTTGCTTCTTCCTGGGTAAAACGCAAATGTTGGTTTCTTATACCTTATATCCCTTCTATATAWATAAAATTTGAATTCATTCATATGCATTATGCTGCTTACATTTTAATTTCAGACTTTATTAGTATACTCTTGGTAGCACATTTTTGTAACTCTTTCACTGCCAATCAAGTACGTGACATTAAATTARGCAAGCACTTTGTGGTTTCAGATTTGCTATTGAAAGGAAAGGGAAATTCTTGAAGTGAAGAAAATATCTTTGAATTAAACCATCTGAAGGTTGTTCATCTAATTTTTTTTCTCCATTTTGCTTTTAAATTTTCACTTTGGGTGTCTGATCTTCATGTGCAGTAACTTAGTATCTTGATAAAAATGTGATGATGATGGTTTTTGTCCCTCTCCCCACTCCCTTCCGATCTTATCTGAGTGCTCATTCCAGCTGTGCTCATTGCTGGGCTTTCTGCAGGACTTGGTGGGTTTTTGTTGTGCTGAGCTCCTTCAGGGTGCAGAGTACAGGGCAGTGCTGAGCTCCTGATTTACAGTGTGGTTTAAAACCGGGCTCACTAAGCATGGGGATTACAGAGAGCGGGGAGGAACARGGTTATAGGCCAAAATAAATAGGATTATGCAGAAAATACCTGGTGTTTATGCAACCCAGATATGTATAGCCATTGCTTTTTCACAAGTGCACAGAATAACTAGGTTGAATATTAATCCCCTCTCCAACCAGCTATTTAGCCATTAAGAGATGAGAATTTCTTTGAAATAATCCATAAAGAGGTTCTCAAGGTGACCATCAGCCAGAGCCGCTGCTGTTTAAGGGGATGAGAAAGGGTGGGAGAATCCAGTGTGCGTGGCACTGGTGGGAGGATGGATGARTGGGGCAGGGTGAGAGGCTGCTCTGCAGAAGGCCTTGAAAGTTACTGTTCAGCATGCGAAGATAAGCTGTGCTGCTCACCCGCGTGTCTGATAAGAGCGTTTCCACCACCAGCTCCTGTAGTTGTGGTTTGGTGGGCACCTATACTTGCATTTCAGCCACCCTTTCAAGCTGGGGACTGGGGTGGTTCACACTGCGTCACTGATAGTTGCAATCAATGAATAACTGCAGACTTTTAATGCGGATTTTCTCTGGTTTACACTATTGGCCATGCCTATAGGATCCAGCCACTGCCTTCCACAGAGCGTAATTTTTCCATCCTATTCAGCGAGGTCTGTGTTAACCAGGCTCGAGTGTGATGCTGTGCGTGGTAAGCCGTGCCTGGGAGCAAGGCGGTGCTGCTGTGAGACACGGTGCTCTGTCAGAGCAGAGCACTGACACCTCGCCAAGCAAACCCCGGGTTAAACTGCAACTGGGGTAAATATTTGAGCAAAAAGAAACCAGTGTGGAGAGGAACGTGCTTCAGAGACTAGCAGTATCTGCCCAGAAGGACAATCCTATTGATTTTATTCTTATCTAGATGACCTTGTAGTTTAAGTTAATGGTTTCTAAACTCGGCTGAAGCATTTGCAGGGCAGTCCTGTTTGTCTCYGGTCAAAGAGAAAGAAAGGTAATTCAGAGCTGAAAAACAGACTCGGAGACCCTGTTCGTTATCGAATTTGTTAATGTGTTTTAATTTCCATGGTTCTAATAACAGTGGAAACAGTGCAGTCTTGTCTGGATTATGTGACTGCAATGTAGTTCATCTATGTTAATATATATTTTTTTAATGATGTGGAAGTAGAGTGGAACTGTAATAAGGATATTTACTCTCACCTAATAGAAATTCTTGATGAAGCAGCAATCTAAGGAGGAGATGGAGGGAGAGGAATGGAGGGGAATTTTGCTGATCTAAAAGCCAGGCTGCTTCTCCCAGTGGCATTCATGGTGTGGCCTCTAAGGCAGAATATGTTTATGCATTTCTGCGTATACATTCATATAGCAAGGAATATATCCTACTGCTAGCGAAGAGTAGGGCTTACAGAATCATCTGAAGAATGCTTTCTAGGACAGAGCATTAATTGATTTTGAAATTGTCACAGCTGTTGCAAATTCTGACCAAAAAAGGGAGTATGCTGTGTTTCTTACAGCTGGTGTTAACAAGCATTTCAGTTTTCAGTTCCCACATGGCATAGTGAACTTCACCTTCATACATAATGCTTTTAATAAAAACTGGGCATTTGATAGCTGAAAGGGTTGTTTCTCTCACTTAAATGTTAGCCATTGGAATAGTCTGGAGAAGATCAAGAGGCACCGAGGGATAATGTAATTTTCAAACAATTGTATCTGTCTTGAGTATGAAAACCAATGCTAAGAAGAATAAAACAAAATGTGTCTTTTAGTTTCAGCATAATTATGGTCTTTGCCAGTGGCTATTATGGGAGATTATTCCTTAAATATTTTACCCTTACTGCTTCAAAAGACTTACGTTTGCTAGTTGAGCAAGATTTTATTTCAGCTACATGTTTATTAAGCAAAATCAGAAGCTCTGATTCCTAAGTTTGAACTGATGAAAGACCCAGAGCAGTAATTTTCTATTTTTTCAAGGTTTCTGATGGAAAATTCATCAAATTAATCAAAGATAGAATTATAATAAAGCATGAGGTATTTTATCCAGACTAAAAAGTTGAGAAAAAACAGAACCTACGTTATGTAAAATTATTAAAAATATATTTAAAAAAAAGAAAATTAGATATGAACATTTTGTTTTATTTTTAATGGATTTAGCTTATGTAAATATGTATAATCTTGAGAGCTCTGAGGGATCTGTATGAAGAATGGACTCTTACTCAGTTCATGTAGCCTGCAGGGAATTTGGCAGCTAGCTGGTATAGATGGCAACCTTCTCGTACAGGTTGATACTTAGAGATTGCGTGAGATTTCTTGATGCTATTTTTATGCTCTGAAAGTGTATGCTTAGATCTCCTATCTATTGCTTGAAATAACTGCTTATCTTCTATGGATTTACTATATATAGCTGCTGTATATTTTATGCCAGCCTCTGTGACTTGGGATTTGCTTAAGCAAGAAACACTGTGTGTGCTCAGAGATGGGAATCGACATGGAGTTTCAGTGGCTGTTTGGAGAAGGGATGAACAAGAGGAGAGCTCTAGCTAGTGTAACAGATGTATATATACTTACATAGTTCACGATGACATGCAGTTGAAAAACTGGTTAAGATTAACATATTTTTATTTCATGCTGAGATCTTGAAAATGATGAAAACGACCAGCCCTACCTCCACTGTTCTGCAATCCCTCTGTGTTTGGGTATTAAGCCACTAATACCAGACGCAGTTTCTCTTTATTCCCTTCTTTTTATAAAMGGGTGCTTGCTGGTAGATGTCTGTTCCTCTGTAAGGGCAAGTGAGGATGTCAGTCTTCCATAAAAAACACGCGTGAGGTTGCAGGAAGATACATTTTGATGCCAGTCTTTATTTAACTGCGTTGGCTTTCCCATATGCAAATGAAAGGTTATACGGAGGATTAAAACAAAGCTGCCCTGGCATTCTTTGCATCTCAAGTTGCAATCTTTTTCTAAATCTGGCTCTGCTGTAGAGGCCACATTTGCCTCGTTAGTCAGTCTTCTTTCATCAAAGGCCAATGATGCTGACGGACAAAAAAGAAAGTGAAGTGTTTGGGAGGGACAGACAGTTTGGGAGTACTGCTGCGGTTCTGTGCAAAGATATCGAAGAAAGTACTGGGTTATTGGTTATCTGATTTATCTTTTTTAGTGTGGAAATAATATTTCACAACTCTATTCTTGCTATTCTTTGTTTACATGGGTGGTAGGCAGTTGCTTGCCTGCAGATCCAGTTTATTTCCAAAGAGTTTGAAGGTTTCCCGTAAGGGTCCTTTTCAGTTTGAAGGACCCATGTCTTTTCTGAGATATGCTTCAGAGTGGCCTGTAGTCTTCCCGTTAGTTCTGAGAGACTTTTTAATACTACTTAAGAGAGATTTTTTTAGTACTACTTAWTAGGGCATCTTTCTTGTATACAATATGTGTTTTTTAACCACTTGAGGTATCTTTTTGCCTTTATCTTTTTGTCTGTATCTTTCTTTAGATTTTCTTAACTTTTTTGATGGGCCAGTTTGAATAATGTCAAGTCRCTAACTAAGAAATGAACTTTTGGAAAAAAATAAACTCTGTTTTACCTACAGAACAGAGAGAAAGCAATCCCAAAGGCCAGTCCTTTCTGTTCACCTTCTATCTACTTACTTTCCATCTACTCATTAGATTTCCTTGAAAATCAATGAAATGAGATACTTGATATACTCAGTAGAACAATGGACAAGGTGACCTAGAAATACCTGCAAAGTATAGAAACAGTAAAATAATACTGTGCCTCTTAAATAATTGCAGATAGTTTGGAGGGGGAAGGAGGACTCTGTTCTTCCACTGCCCTTTTCAGTAAGTGAAGGCAACTAAGGCACTTGTTTTAAATGGCAATATTATAGTTCAATTGGCAACTTTAGCTACTCAGTTAATCCATTCCCAGAATATACGGATTATTTATTGTATTTTGGGAGAGGAAGTGCAAGTGAAATGAAAACCACACTCCATTGTCATTCACCCACCTTTGCAATGAGCGTGACCCAGCTCTGCAGCTTGCTCTGTGCAGCTGGGTTTCTAGGTCCTTGTGTCTGCCCAGCACCAGGGGAACCAACCCGGTCAGAAGGAATCCACCCCAGTGGATTTCTGACCTGGAAATGTCCTAAACTGGCACAGATGACAGAATCTCAAAGCTCAAGGCCCAGGCAGTCCCTAGAGCAGCAGGGGGTTTGGGCAGGAAAAAGCAGGTGAATTTCTAGCCCAAACTCGTGTGCCAAAGTGTTGGTAACTTCCCGAGCCTGAGCGGTGAGTAAACACGGGGCTTTAATGTAATCCTGTCAGCTTCTGTTAGCTGGCTCCATCTACTGCCTGCTGCGGCWCGGAACGGTTTCTGTGCTCTCATTTCGACTAATACTTTGATCTTGGTGCCTTAGTTGACTTGTATTTGGAGGACTGGGGATGGGTTTTGCACCAGTGTCGCTCAATGCGGGCACAGGGATTTTTGGAGAAGTCAGTATCATGTGAAAATCCATCTGTATGAAAAGATAAATCATATCATTACCTGCTTGGTATTAGAAGAGGTGTGGAAGTTAGCGTATTGATATTTTAAATATGTTAACCATTATGCAGATTGTATCATTTTTATTCTATTTGACACAATTTTACAGTTACCAAACGTACTTCAGAAACTAGCATATTTACAGCAACTTGTTCTGGGCGAAGGAAATTAAAATTTTGTTCTCTAACTTTGCCATTAGAAAAAAATATATAGTTTCATTAAACGGCAGAATAYGGAATGATATCCGTCTACTGTTACCAGACCCCCAAAATGATTTCTTTTGATGAAGAAATTGCAGATGTATCTTTGTTGTGTTATTAAAAAATTGTCATTTTGGCAGATAGTCGCTTTCTAGGTAACAAATTATGCTCAAGTTAATATAGATTACTGAAAATTAATAGTTCAAACTATGTTTTATGGATGTAAAACTGTGTCCTGTCATGCTTAACAGTAGACTCAGTATATTGGTATTCTGCCAAAGCAGTGACAGATTACACTGCTGAGTCTGTTGAAACAGATAATTTTTTTCCCAAGGAAAATGATGAAAATATATGCCATTCTGATTGGGCAGTTCCAGATGACTGAAATCTATTATTAATAAAATGAGATTGCTTAAAAATTCATAACAGATGCCTGAGATGACCTTACTTAATACTAGCAGTGCTTAAAATGTCCCTTGAGAGCCTGGATTAGCTGAGTGAATGCCCTTATAGAGAAATGACATCCTTTGTGCACAGGTTATCCCATAGGGATCAAACTGGTATGTCTCAGTTTCCCTGTTGGAAATAGCACACCTAAATGCGTGTCATAAAAGGCAGTTAAAGTTTTAAAAAGAAATTTAGAGATTAGAATTGCACGATTGACGTTTTATCCAGCTTGGAAAGAGAGCATGGCATTTATATATTGCACGTAACCTTCTTTGCAAAAAACTGATTGAACATAATGTGATTCAGAGATAATATCTCCAAGTGAAATAATCACTAGGAGACATCCCTGTGATTTCTGAGCAGTGATGGCATAACCTACGCAAGGTTTGTGTGACTTTGGAAGCTACAGAGCAARCGAATGGAATATTCCTCCGAAACTGTATGTGTAGAGGAAACAAATCCAGTTCTACAATTCGGCTTCAGAGTTTGGATACTCTTTCATTATTGATTTTTTTACCTCCACCCAAAGCCTGGACATCTTTGGCCAGATTTCTTTATACTTCACACTTGCTCATGCAGTTTTGGGAGCATATATTTGTATTCACTGTAGCAGTATGTATGTAGGATTCTCGCAGACCAACAACTGTGCATCTGTGTGCATCTGTGCACTTGCTAAGCTTTTAGGGTGACACTTTAACCGCTCTGAATTCTGCTTCTTACTCCAGTGCCTGCACAGATGCTGTCTCTGCAAAGGCCGCGTGTGCAGTGTGATGGATGTGCTCATAGGAGAGGCTTGGTGCCAAGGAAAATTAAGTGTTTCTGTCAGTTAAACAGCCTAATTGGCTTTAGCATGCAAGGCTGAAATAAAAACAAGCTACTACATGTCATCATGCTCCAAGAGAGACTGGTCTTCATGCAGTGGTGTGCGTGTCGTGATGCTCCATCCTGCTGGCAGGGACGTTGCTGCCTGGCCCCAGGAGGGTCCCTCCGGGTTGTCCTTCCAGACACAGCTTCTGTTTCCAAAAGCTCCSTTACGTGGTGTCTGGTCTGCAGGGCCCCTGCTGTCCTTGTAACTATTTTCCTTATAACTGTTCCTAGCTAAGGAACACCTGTGAGTTAGGGATGTTATTTCTTTTCATGATKCTTCAGCTTTGTGCCTCTTGTTTTGTTTCTCCCTTGTCTTGGAATTTTAATCTTTTTGTATCCAAACACTCCAACATAAGATGGGTATTTAGGGTCTGTTACTTGGATGAATTGAGTAAGTTAGTGGCTCTCTGCTATCGTCATCTTTGACTGTTATTTATTAAAAAAACAAACAAAAACCCCAAACCCAAAATAAAGAAAACCATTGCCATGCTAACAATATGGGCTTTACTTTAATCAATGTGTGATTATCTACTTAAAAATGATGCAAATCAATGTATCTGCTGGATTTTTTTGTCCTTGTTATGGACAGGTGCAACTTTTGTCAATGTAAAATTTTGTTTTGAGGCATTCCAGGGATAGGCAAAAGAACAACAGGAATATTTTAATGGGATTGTCCTTAAATCAGGGCATTAATGTGATTTGAGCTGTCAGCCTTTACTATAATATAATATACCTGGATGTGTCGTTTTTTTTCTCTCAGTAAAACTGCTTTGAGACCTCCTGCTTATGTCAAACKGTTTGACATATTAGTCCTTGCAAGCAGTGCGCACATATATTTTCTTGAATTCCTAAGCCTCTTACAGTCMTTGGAAGGATCTGAATGTATTCTGAAACTAAATAATGTTTCAGAGGCTGTACTAAAGTTACTTTTTTCATGTCAGTGCAAATGCCTTTCTCATTTTTTTATCGTTAATCTGACATTTCTGTGACTGCGACCTACACTGCTTTCACTTATATTGTAGGAATTGATTGGCCTGTTAACTTCTATTATCTCTTACCAACAGAGAAAGAARTATGCTGATTTAAAAATACAGCTTTTTATTGCTGCTCTCCTAAAGCCTTTGCTGTTTATTCACACTTGTGATGTCAAAGAGGTAGTTCAAACTAGTTATAGCSTTTATATCAAGGTATGTGTGGTAGCAAAGTCAAATACCTTCCTTAGAAATCAGTGCTTTACATAGTTCTTACTGGTATCAATGTATGTGATTGTGTGCTGCTCCTTGCCCAAGTCCTAGAAATTTCCTKCAGCCCTCAAAATCCTTATTCCCTGCTCCATTTTTGTTCTCTTTCCCTCTAAGCTCTCATGCTTTCATTCACCAAGCACATGCGCTGTCCTCAAGTGAGCATGAAGCTCTTTGCATCAGGATTTGGGAATCTCTAAGGTATGAGTGTTGCTTTCTCGGTGACAGTGCTTTGCAGTCTCAAGATACAAAGCACATTGGACTGTTAGTGGACCATTAAGCCCATAGCTGTTTTTTTCTTTTCCCCTTCCTTCATATTTGTGTGTTGGGACCTCCTTGAAAAGCTGATTATGTTTCGGGAGTACAGTCTCTAGGGTTCATCTGCTGGGATGGGATAACTGTTACCCTGCTTTAGTAAAGATGTCYGAGTAGCCCGTATTACAATGCCATCAGAATAAGGCATGCCAAGAAGCATTTGCTGTTGTGTAGCAGGCCATATCATAGATGCCCTGTTTGAGCTTGGGGAAAGTCACAGATGCCCCAGTTCATTATATATAAAACTAGCGTACATGTGAATCTTTTTTCTTTGGTATTTTTTTAAGTTGCAATCTGTTTGGTGAAGAATTCTGTCTTAAATTGTGCATGTAGGACTCAGTATTAAGGAGCTTGATGTCACTGACACCTCGGCATTACTGTAAGACATACAACTAAAAGTCATCAAGAGATGACTTACAGAATCTCTCAAGGCTTAACTGCAACTCCATAAGCTTTGTGATTCCCATTATATATCGGAACTCTTATCGCCAACATAATGGTGACTATATATCTTTTTGAATTTGGGGAGAAAAAGCTGAGGAATATGGATGTGTGTATATATATGTATTCATATATGAGTTAGTTTTGCCGTTTTAAGTACTCTGTTTTTTCAATTCTGAATATTTCTGAAGGAGGTACAGAAAAAAATAAAATGGGAATACCCTCAGCCTGAGAAATGAGAAGGTGAGGAGTCTTTCAGGATCTGTGTGTGCTGTTTATTAAAAGGAAAGATTAACTGGATCTGCTATACTGCATGTGACAGATCCTTTCTTTCCAGTGATTTGTAAGTTTGTCATTTCTCTTTTGCAACTTCAGTGAAGTAATTGTGGTTGGCTGGGATGGCTCCTAAACTATCTGTCATCATCTAGAGCTTATCATGGCAAGTCCTCATATTGGGTCATAGTAGCTTGGGTGAGAGTGATTAATGGCTTCCACAAAAATAATTTTTATTGTACATTTATGACTGGTGTAGCAAACCTTTGATATTTTCAGCAATATCTGTTAGAGTCTCATTAATGAAAAGGGCCTGTTGGACCCATTGCTGTCCTTGAGGCTATGGAAGGATTTAGGAAAAACTTTTACCTACAGATGGATCTGTCTGGGCTATGTACGAAAGGAAGAGGAAGGGCTGGAATTCATGTATGACTGGTAGTGCACATGTCTTATTGGAAATGCGATTGGAGAGTTTGGGATAATATAATAATTTGCGTGTGCTACAACTCGCTGATATTTTGGAGCCTCACATGGAAAGAAAAGACCAAGAGCTGAGCAAGGAGACTCGCTGGGTTTGGATCCCCTTCTTCTCCAAGAAATTTCTGAGCAGCCTTGGGTGTTTGGTCTCCTTCAGAATTTATCTGTTGAGAAATGGATTTAACAGTTACTGCCTTGACATGTTTTTGGTAGCATCTCCCTGACTGTTCATCTGTGTTTGCACATTTTTCATACATTCTTGAACATGGRGTTATTCTGCTACTCTTCTGACTTCTATTTTCTTCCCTCCAATTGACCATAATTCCAGGTGTTGTAGAAAATGCACGTAACTACCCCTCAACAGTGGCAGCATGGCATGTTTTGTAGCCAGTTTATTTTCCTGTCTTCACTGCTAGCCAGAGATTCCCATACAAAAAGAGATTAGTGGTTGCACATTTACTGCATTTAAATCTGTTGCTTTTGTATAAAGCAATCAGAATTCTGGCTGGCTGTTCAGCACAGAGCTCACATCGAGGCTATAAATTAGAGTGTTTGTCAGCGTTGTCGTATGCGCTGGAGGAAGGTACCTCGCCTTAGCTTTGAATCCCAACTTGAATGTTAAAAACAAAGTAGGGGTGATTTCGCATGCTCCCTGCAGCTCATTGCCTAGCAGGATTTGGAGCATAGCTGTAAATCTTTCAGTGTGAGAGGTAGGAGAGTTGTGGTTTTGCTTCGAGAGATGTCTCCTTCATACACCAACTGTTGGTTTAAGTCAAAGTCTCTGAAGAATGCTTGCAGTTAATTAGTGTATTCCATATATTAATCATTTTAATAAATTCATTAAAGTATTAATTTTCCCTGAGATCTTAACAACAGCATTTGTCTCTTCATATGTAYGTAAAAATTCAGTTGAGAAAGTTGAGGACTAAGAGTCATGATGACTAATACGCAATATCATTATAGTTAAGCTGTTAACCACATAATTTAGTTTTTGCCTTACTTGTGCGTTGCTACCAGATATAGCAGCTACAGCCCTTTTTCCTAGTTTACCCTTTTGTCAAAAACTTCTCTACCATTTTTAGATGCAACTGGTATATGAATCGAAACAGTTACTCAAGCATGAGAAGCAAAGGACCTCACTAAAAGGATCCAAGCTTGGCCATGCGATGGAGTCTTAAAATTTGACAGTGGACTGTTGTGACTTCCACAGAGATTAGTGTCAAATGGTAACAAGTGCTAAATTTTGGACCTCTAGAGAAGAGAGTTTCTCTATGAGGGTAACTTCAGTTGAAATGTAGTGTATCTATGTACATTGTCCATTTTTCATCAGTCACATCCTGGCAGTAGASTCCTTAGCGTTGTGAACATGAGTCAAAATACAAGTCCACCATATAGCAACCTGCTAGGGAGGCAGTCCTGTAGCAAAGCAAGTTGTGGGGAGAGGTGGAGGTGGAAAGAGTGGAAGTCTAAACACTGGTTCCTGTAAACTTCGGTGGATTCTAGGTTCTTTTTGTTTCAGTTATTAAAATGTGTTAACCAGAGGTAATAGACTGGCAAGTGGCCAAAACAGCCTTTCTTCAGCAGTGGGCATCAGTAGGAAGAGATGGAAGTTAACTGTTGAAGCAGGAAGATAAAGTTTTGGCCCTTTGTATCCTGAAAATTGCATTTTAAATATGAGCTGAAGTGCGGGGGTGGGGGGGGGAACATAAAACTTTGCTTAGTAAATCTTAAACCTTGCTCTACAACCAAAGACTGATCGTCTGTGAGGCTGGCTGGTGGGTGCTCCTGAGAAGGGAAAATAGAAAGGAGTTTCACACAGGAGCTGCATCTAACCAGCTACATAGTTAAACCTGAGCGTGCTGGTGCCTGCTAATGGCTTTAACAAGTAAGGAGCTACCAGGCATTTCCAAAAAAGCCATAGCAGCAGTGGAAGGAGCAGGGGAAGCGTGCCCGCCACTTCGGGGAAACGTCGTCCTTGCCATTTTGTCTTGCTGTGATGCGCAGGGGGGTTATGTGCTCGTGGAATGTATGAAACACCTGCAGGTTACAGTGATATTAAAAAAAAAAAAAAGTTCAGACATCACAGAAAATACAAATCAAAATATTACTATCAGCATGAGAGAATGTAGTATTTGCTTGGGAGTACTGGTGTTCCTGCTGCATCATCTGAGTCCATATAAAACCCACATAAAGTTTCATAAGAGATTGGTGCTGCCAATCCCAAGTGCATAACAAGAATGAGTCACATCTTCCGAGATCACAGGATTTGCTTAAAAATCAGAGGGATTTATTTTTAATTAGGTTTCATTTTTATTAGCCTTTTTATGTCAAAGCTGATTCAATTTTTCCACTGTCTTTCTGTAATCATCGCTGCTAGTAATGGCCTTTTCAATTTTTAAAATAAAACAAAAAACTTCAGGACAGTTAAAATCAGGTATTTGGTGCAAGTCATGTCGGCAAGTAATTATCAAAGTAATCCCCCTTTTAGCAGAGAGATGGAGGGGTCGGACGTTGTGGAGTAAAATAGGAAGGAGCTTTGGCTGAGCGCGTGTGCGTGCGGCTCGGAGTGAGCCCTGGTCACACCCTGGAGAAGAGCGTGGCCACTGGAACAGGATGTTTCAGGAAGGCCTGGGACACACTTTTGGTAATGGACAGTTCTTCTAACAAATACTTTCTCTAAAGTAGTTTTAGGCTTGTGAAAAGTTGCTGCACTGCTCGTATTTTTCTTGACACCTCAGATATTTCGTAATAAAACATGCTGTGTAAGAGAGTTGTTCTGTAGGGATCTCTTGCTCAAATACAAGCAATTGCTTTAAAACCAATTGCAGGGCAGGCTTCTTAAAACAGAGCACTTTAAGATGTAGTGAAGTGACCGTTTTCTCTTTTTATGGTGCTGTTGGCTTGGTTGGAGGTGGCGGCAGCCCCTGCCCAGCTCCGCATCGTTTCTCGCTGCCCTGGACTGGGCTCCCTCACCAGTGGGAGGGAGGTTCAGCGTCCCTGGTGGGGCCAGGCGTGTTTCTCAGCAGCTCAACTCCAAGCTTTGCTCAAACCCTGAACCAAGGCAGGAAGGAGCCTGTGAGAGCAGTCCCCGTATTAAATCCATCGAGCAGAACTGGCCCTTCTGCCGAACTCGTGCTGGATGAAAAACATGCTCCTGGGTAAGTAATTCCATGCGAGGCTCTGCCGCGAGCTCGCATAATGCGGCACTGTATAGCGGCTCCAGATGCATAGGAGAAGTACATGCAGTGTTTTGCTGATATATTTTTAACAGCAATCCATTAGTGAAAGTTGTACTTAGCTGCTTCATTTGCTATGGGTTAGATACTGAGTAATCAAATTATAAAATACTGGCTTTGCAAATGCCTGAGTTCTTTTTTTTTTTTTTTTTCCTTTTTTTCTTTTTCTTTAAGATAACTTTTATCTTTAGGTGAAGTACTTCAGAGAGAAATAGAAATGCCAAAATCAGCATTTGAGCTTTATCCTTTTTTCCCCCTACTCAGATGGTAATCATGACATTTTGTGAAGAAGGAAGACTATAAATGACTTGTTAGTAAGCCCATCGGAAGAGATTATTTCTTAAATATTAAAATAAATTTGTTTCCTATTTGCGAGGATGCAAATGGTTCACTGTAAAAAATTTAATGCTTGACTGTTGCATGCCATTAACTTCCTTTAATGGCAGGATACTAAAATCCTATTGACTGATAGAAATAGCATTTAAAATATTAAGGAATGCCTTSATGTGTGTTTTTAAAAACATCCTCAAATTATTGAGTTTATGCAACACAAATGTGTTGCAGATTGCAGTATACTGCTTGGCAGAAGTGTTAAAAATGTGCACGGTGCTTGCAGAAAGTTGTGCGAGTTGTACGTGCTGTGGGGGGCAGAAAACTGATAGAAGGTCCCCTCCCATCCTCCAGGTCCTGTTTATAAATAGAAAACTGCTTTGTAGAAATGGTCTTTATTTCATACAAGGGAACCTTGTCCAGTAGAATGTCACTGGCAGGTTTTTTTCAAGCATTTAAGTAAATAATGATAAAATGCCTCATTCACTGTGAATTGGATGTTATAAAATCCTCTATTTTGTGCAAGTGTGGTCATCCTTTGGACATGCTGAGCTTAGATTCTTATGATTCAGTTTAAAAAAAAATTTAAACTAAAAATGATGAGTCATTTACCATATTTTTTTTCTCTTTTAACACGATATTTTACCTTTTCAAAAGCAATAAAATGCCTTAGGGAGCTACTTTTGTTAGGCAGAGCTTAAGCTTAGCCTAGTATGTAGTTAGTACAGGTAAATTATTCAGATTTTGGCAAAATAGGCTGCATGTTTGCAGGTGCTTTGGGACTGAAAGCATAACTTTTTCRAAAAGTACTTATCCCTTATTCTCCCTGTCTGTGCTAGTGTGTTTTTGTGTGATGGCCACAGTATTACAGCTTGGCTCCCGAGTTGTTTGTGATGTGGAAAGGCTCAGGGACGGTTGTAGACCTTTGTGTTCTTTGGGTATTCAGCTATAGTCAGGGCAATCATTGGCAGTGTTGCAAAGAAATACACRTTGTGGAAGTTTTTAATAGAGAAGCCTGAGAGAAATGGCTTATGGCTCACTTAAGTAATCTCAGCATAGTACATAATAATATATATTGGATTCTTTGTGAGTTTACAACCATTCCATACCCTCAGTGTCTTCTTCAGGATGTTTAGCTAAACGTTGCTGGCCTTTTGCTAGGAGCACTGGCGGAGGCAGGAAGGGTGCAGGGAAGAGGAAGCATTTGCAAAGGCCTCTGACTTTCAGGTGAGTGGGTGAAGATGGTAGCTCAGTGCAAAAGCAATCCACTGCACCGCTCCCCGAGGTGCCTTTAGGACAGGTGAAACCAGCTCAGTAGGTAAGCAGGGCTGTTAGTGATGGATTTCGGAAATAGTGGCACCAACACATAAAATTAGCCCCATAGGTTTGTAGTTGTGTAGGTAAATATCTCAGATTTCTAGATTTTTCTAAGCAGAAATTTGTTCAGCACCCACACATTTGACTTTTTGGGGAAAAAATTTTTTTTGTACTGTAATGCTAAAATGCTTTAGGCAAAGTTGAAGCTCTTTGCATTTGATAGTTGCAGAGAACATTGAGATCTTTTGGAATGACTTATTTGAATATCCTTATATTGATGGTATATTCTCTTTTTTTGAATAAATTCAGAAAAGTTTTGATCCAAAGCTGTTTCTCTGCAGGACTGCTTTAAAGAAGCAGGAGAATATAATCATTCCAGCACTTAAAGCTGCTTAAACCTTTTGGGATGGGGAAGGGTTACTCCTTAAATTTCAGATGAAAGGAGTGTTTTGTGAATTCATCTGTGTCATGTATTCATACCTGAATTAAAATGAGCCATGCTGTACTGCAGTTTCTCTGGAATATTACATAAACTTCCTTGTGCTAAACCACGCACAAGTTGGAAATACGCAAACCAAACTGAAGGAAACTTTGCAGAAGTTTCCCCACAAGCAGGAAGCCTAATATTTACCCAACAATCAATAGGGTAACAGGCACAAACACTAGTCTCTCCAGCAAAACTTGTATGAAAAAAGAGAAGTTAAAAAAAAAAAAAAAAAAAAAAAAAAAAAAAAAAAAAAAAAAAAAAAAAAAAAAAAAAAGGATCTTTCTGAACAAAAGCTTTCTTATTACGTAAAGGTGGGTACGGTGAGGATGGTTTGGCTTGAGTTCTGCAGAGCCTTGTTGGCCGAGGTTTGAAGCTGTGCAGCTGAAACGAGGGGTTGTTTAGAAGTATGTTGCATTTGGAACAGATTTTTTTCTCTTCTATTTTCTGAGTTTTTGATCAGGTCTTTCATTAAAATTTTCTTAAGCCTTTATAGAAGGTCCCAGTCAAGGAGGATTCTGATTCTCATATGACTTGCTTTGGATTAGCTGAGCAGTATTTTTTCTCTATATGATTTACTTCCTGCAGATTYTTTGCTATGATGTTTGTTTCTGGATGTCCTGCCTGCCTTTAGGGAGAAATTCAGCCTTGCTGCTGACATGGGCAAAGGGAAGGAAGGGGACCAGCCAACTGGGGCAGCCAGGAGGGCCGAGGGGTGGCCTACCTGGTATTTCTGTGGGTCCCTGAGGGGTATTTACTGACAAAGTTGGTCGCTTTGGTTCAGGAGACAGAGTTGCTGCATCTGGGAACTTGTAGACTGTTAAAATCTCTCTGGAACGAAAGGGGCGGAAGGAACTGATTATTTTTAACACGTAAATTCCATTCAGATTCCTTTGGCTGGAAAGAGAACTCCTGTTACAGTGATAAATTCAGCATCCACCAGTGATCAGACTTCTCGTCAGCATTTACAAGATACTTCTTGTATAAGTGTTATTTTCAAAAAGCATCATTTGGCAAACTAACTTTGTATTGATGTAGGGCTCCCTGTTTATTACTTCCTTATTTAGCATCTTGTTTGTGTGTGTGTGTGTATATACACATATAGATACACATATACATATATATGTATGTGTCTATATATATACATATACGTATATATGTGTGTGTGTATACACATTTGTTTTTGGAATACTAGAATATATGGCAAGTACTTTGAGGTTTTCCTATGCAGATAAATTATATTCTAAAGAAATTTAAAAATCCTCCTCTTCTAGCAAGTAATTGAAAAGAATGTTCCCTGAGGTAATATTTCACCCTATACTGAACTGAAGGTGATGGATAAAGGATTAGATTTGTGTTTCTATATTTTGGGGGAGGGGAGGAAACCTGAAAAAAAAAAAAAGAGATTCCAGAACAGAGAACAGAAAACTTCTTTCTGAGCATTCCTCTTTGTAATTGTACAACAATAAGCACRTTGTTAAATGTCAGAGCGTTTTGCTGTGCACAAAAGCATGCTCCAGTACMTCCCACCGTATTTTGCTTCTTGTTACCTGTACTTTTTTCGCTTGCTCATGAAGCCATGCAATCATACCTTGAGTGATATGCAAAGATACCGCATTGCTTGACAGCTGGGATAGTTTTTGTCCTAAGCTTATAGAATCTTGGCTGAGAAAAAAAATCTCAACAAAAACGCCCATATCTGGGAGAGGTCCCAAATATCTAAAGTTATTGCAGACTTGTGTAGTTGTATTTCAGTTTAGGATGCTTTGTGTTTTATTCATTGTTGTAATTAAACTGAAATACCGTATAACTTTAAAATAGAATTTTAACAGCAATTTCAGACTCCAGAGACTTGCTCATGATTAACATAAAAGTAATTTATTTAGGGATATGGTTGTATGGTGTTCACAGGAAAGCTTTCTCTTCTCTGTAGAGGAGAAACGTGCTACTTTGTGCTGTTCCTGATCATGTTTTATGAATAATGTATTTTAACCTCTTTCTTTGCTGTCGGAAGACACAGTAACCATTGTGATTTCTTTATAGAGACTTGGCAGTTTGGAAAACCTCTATGAGAGAGAYTTATTTTTTTGAATTGAACCGGGMTGTTTCTTGAGGATGCTGTAACATGTAGTCAAGTTATAGAGAGACTCTCCCTCGTTACTGGTATGGAARAGGTACTCCTGTAGTGGTTGCTACAAATGCAGCATTCCCTAGTTTCATACACTAATTGCCAGCTGCTCCTGATATCAAATGATGCTGTTAGGTAATGCTTGCAGGCCTGCATCCTACAAAGACCAGAACATGTGGATAGTGTGCTAATATTACCTCCTAAGTCTCGCTGTTTTTACATAAATAATTTATTCTGTCATCACAATTACACCATCATTATAGGTTTTCTTTTTAAGCTGTTCTTTCTAGTCATTCTTTCTAGCTGCTCAAATTTCAGTGTATACTTGTCCGAATAATCACAGGACCTGGTGCCTTTGTACTGAGCTTTCGCATTGATTATCCCTGGAACTTGCACTGTTATTACAGGAAATAAAAATTCCGTCTTCTCTTAGACTTCACAGTCYTGTTTACTGTAAAGTTTTAAAAATTCCTGATATTATCTACATGAATAGTTCTAGAAAAAATGTTGTCAAATGCAATTGCTGATCTGCACATTACTCTTCATTCCCTCTTTTTTTCCTCTTTCTCTCTCGTAATTGAATTAAGAGAATAAAAATCAGCATGTGAACCTGTTTCTCAAAACAGAGTTTTAGTTTCATTTAAAAGTCAGTCTATCTTCTCTTGGGTAATCCACAACCACCAGTTGAAAAGAGATTCCAAATTCTAAAAGTATGAATAAGTTGGTAAAGTGCTGCTCTTTAAGTAGGAAATTCATTATTAAGGTATCTGGAGGCTTTTTAGAGATGTGCTGGATCTAAAACTTCTTAGAGGTTTGCATTTTGAAACTTACTCTCCTAATTATGGGTAAGTATGAATCAATAGTGCTGACAAGTGAACAGTGAAATATGTATTTTGTGAGAATCCTTCCTTGATAATTTAGAGACATTTTTTTCTTATGCTTTCTGAAACTGAAGGGAGGAAGAAAGTCAGAACAGCTGGGGAGAGAGATGATTTATGGAGAAAGTGGGATTATTGGAGAAAAAGGAGGATACAATCAAAATCAAAACTGAGAAAAAAAAGGTGGGAGGAGAAACATTGGGCATCTTTAGACCTACTGGAAATTAAATGTAACTATGAAAGGAGAATAATTCAAAAGTGTCCAAAGCTTTTGAAAAGATTGATTCTTTATCCTCATTCCTCTGTCTTCTGGTTTAGATGAAAAAGCAGTTTCTGCCATTATGCAATTCTGATGGTGCTGAAAGGATGGATGGCCAGCTAGTGCAGGGTACAGGGAATATCTGAAGGAAAAGTGACATGGGGTCCATCTTGGTTTATTATAGTGTTCTTAAAATTTATGCTATGTGATGAGCTGAAAAGTTGAACTATGAGATTAACCAGACTTTCTCATGAATGTTGTTCTTCAACATTAAATTGTTAGCTTCTCATCCTTGYTACCGAGGAAGTTTTGTTGATTCCTACAAGGAATGAAGAGCTCTGAAGTCATCGATCCTGTTCCTGATATCCTTGAAAACAAAGGGCCTGTCAATATCTCCACTGGCTGTCAGCTTCCTGATGCRCTTCAAATCAAGCTGTTGTGGGGCATGTGCTTCAGCTGGAAGTATTTTGTGATTGACTGACTTGGTMTGTCCTTACTGGAGGGTTCTCTGAGGCTAGTGGAATTCATGTCATGTGCACGTGTGAGCAGAAGTAGGCTCAGAAGGTCCCCAAGATCTAGCTTTCATCTAGTCTGAATGAAAGGCAAGAAAAATGTTAGGAAGGAGGTAATCTTCCTTTTGGAAATTCAAGAGTATAGAGGAATCTCTCTGGAGTAATGTGTGGTTTCTGCTCAGGTAGAACTCCAGCAATAGAGCAGAATCAATCAGCTCTTCACTGAACACAGCCTAAACACRAAAGGTTATATGCTATAAAGTCAGAATTTTAGACACTTCAGGAATACTCCTTGGGTTTGTGCTCTTAAATGTGATTATAATTTTAATGTTTAAAAATGTAGTTAACATTCAATATTGAAAACCTAATTAAAACTCAGGAAAAGATGATACTTTCTGAAACTGTGTTTTGATCAAAGTGATGCCATAAACCTCTGATTTCCTCAAAAAACTTAAATCTACTTTTTAATTAAGAACATTGAAAACAATGAAAACAATGGAACTGGCGTTATCCTCTATTTTTATTCAGATGGRATCTGCTTCTCAGTTCTTGCTAAATGGCATATGATTGTCGTGCCTTTTGAGAAGCTTCCACTGATATGGACTGAGAAAAGTGAACTTATTGATATTTCTTAAATCGTTTCCTGCAGTCCTGACACTGTTCTGAAAAACACATGAAAATAGATTACACTTACCAATTTTGTTGTTTTCTGTTTGATTGGTGATTTTTTAACAAAGCCTCAGGCTTTCTTGCCTCTGCCATTGTATAATGTACTGTTCTCTGATTGGATGTGTTGTTGGGCTAGTTTTACCAATATTTTGCGTTAGGAGTAATATTGTTTTTTGTTTTTTTTTTCTGTTCTATGGCATCATTTTTAATTAGGTCCCAATGGATCAAACTAAGATACTTTTCTTACAGGTATTTTGTCCTCAAATGTTTGCTATGCAGGGAGGAGTGTAGATACTAATTTCTTTTTTTAATTAGACCCTCAAACAGCATTCGGAAAAGTGCTGCATCGTGGAATTAACTGTTGCACTAACCGCATTAAAAAGACTGTATTTCAAAACTGTCAGTATCTAGCCAACCCTTGGGTACTTTKGAATGTTGCTTTCCCTGCAGGACAGTTAGTCTGTGACTCCCATTGTGATCACTAGGTTTATAAATGTGACATTTGGCTTAATTCTTCATAATCTTCTGCTACTTAATTCTTCATAATGATGTTCTTTCATATTTTGTAACCTTGGAATTACTTTTAGTGGCATTCTCTTTGCAAATATGTGGTGCTTGGAAACACTTTCTAGATTATGTGAAGCTTCTTTAAGCCAAATGCTTACTTTTGGCAGCTGTAATTGGTGTCAGTTTACTGTTTTAGGTCTCTGTTCTTGGGATGTTAATAACAGTATTTTACTTTTTGAGTCCCTATTCAAGTTTGGCCATTAACAAATAGTATCAGATAATAAAATGGGTGTTATTACAACTTAGTGCTAGTAAACAAAGGAGCAAAAAAAACAAGCTATTTTTTCTTGTTCAGGAGTCCAGTTAAAATAAAAGTAAGGATTTATTATACCATAATGATTTTTAAGAAGCTGGAAATAAACTTAATATTGCAAAATGCGTTACAGGATTCGGATAGCTCTTTGACTTGAAAGAAATGAGCAGCTTTTATGAACAAGAGAGGATAGGCTGGTCACAACAAAATAGACCAAGAAATAAAACCTTCAAATATTTGATTTACATAGAAAAGATAAATCCAGATATATTTAACATGCAGCTAACATTTAATTCATAAAACTAGGATTTATTCTGCCCTTAGCTGGAGGGTTAGCTGTAAGACTCAGGAAATCCTTGTTACAGCCGGCTGAGAAGTACTCTGTAGCAATGCAGTTCCAACAAAAATGAGTRTATCTGCATTGTCTCCGCTTCTTACAATTAAACAAAGCAAAATTAAACAAAACAAACTTTTCTCCCCTTAAAAGAGAGAAATTTCTTCTCATAATTTAAGCATCAGGAGTTGAAATACTGGACGCTTAGAGCAATTAAAGTGTATTAAAGAGTACAAAGTCAGTATTTTATATCCAATTTTGAGTCCGTGAGTACTTAAAAATTAGGTAATAGTCAATTATGAAGACAAATCCAGGGKGATTTTTAAGACCCACCAGAATTTTAAAACCCTTTGATACGTTTATTCCACGAGGAGACATGAATGACCATAAATAATGAAGCACCTGGGGCCGACCTCTCGGAAACCACGCAACCTGCTGTTACACTGGAGGTGGCTCAAGCGCCAAGGCGGCACAGCGGGGTGGCAGACGGGAGCGGTGCGGGAAGCGCCGCGGGGTCCCTTGTGTGGGGCCGGGGCCGGGGCGTCGCTCCGGGCTGCAGGGGGGCCTCTGCCCCGCGAGCATCTGGCGGGACAGGCTGGGCCTGGGCGCCGGGCAGTCCTTCCTACCGCGTGCTGGGGTGCTGCAAGGAAGGGATGAGCTCCTATAGAAGGATATCAGGCAAGGCTGCATCTCTTTATCACTTTAAGTGCCTATATTAACCTCGTCTGTGTATGCCAACTCCTGCACCTTCTTCTTTTTCTTAATCAGATTGGATCCATTCTAACGCTTTTGATTCTTGGCCTCTTTTCACCTTTTATCTTAAATACTTTTCATATACTATCCTCCTTTAAACTGGAAAGATAGGAGCTGAATTTCTAGGCAAACCTAGAAAGGTTTGCCTTACTACTGCAAGGCTACTATCTATAATTCATTTCAGGGCATTAATTTTCCTTTTCTTTTAGTCGTTTGTTCTCTCTAGTGAAAACAAAACTCATAGTTTGCCTGAGTAGCTCTCCTTAAAAGAAGTAGATTAAGCTTAGACTTCRCATAGATGCTACTCTAGTGCTGGCTTGTCCTCAGAGGGAGTTTTTGCGAACAGAAATACTTTAAATTTGCTCTCTCCCATTTTCCTTATCACTTCTGAATATATGTTAAGTCTCACATACAACTTCATTGTGAAGTTATCAGTTTTTGGCTTTATTTCTTTGAGTGTTGTCACTTTTTTTTAACCGAACAACTTCATCTGAAAGTGTTTTCTTTTATAAAATGGTCTTTCCATATAACCTCTTAAACTGAAGCCCTTTTATTTCCTGCCTTGTCACACATTTCTTTAAATTGAGTTTCAGAGAACATTTTTTTCTCTCCCTGGGGTGGGAACAGCGCCAAACTTATTTGATCAATAGGACTGAGTCAAGGCTGCCGATCAGCCAGCCTCCTTTCCCGTTAACTTTTTCCATGTTTCAGTGGCGTGGGGACTTCTTACCCTTCCTTTCAAGCTTGACGCAAGGGGACACAAGGACCAGAAACCACATCGGTTTTTATTAACAGATTTCTACCTCAATCTGTAGCTCTCTTTTAACTGTACAGTAGAGAGACGTGGAATTGGGCTTGGCAGCTTGTCAGAAGTGATGCACCAGACRAGTCTGCAGCTCAAGACAGAAAATACAGCGTTGGCTGCAGCTCGACAGGAGCTGGCAGTGYTGACCGACCGTGTCTGAGCCCTGGTGCTGGCTCTGCTGCCCTTGCCATGCCCTGATCCTGTGGGAATGGTGTGCGGCCTTTGGGTGTCCCAGACACGGCCCAAGGTCTCTGTGAAGCACGTGCTTAGATCTCGGGATCTCAGCCACTTGTCTGAACTGCTGCTGATGTTAAATATCTGCAATGAAAATCTGTTATTACTATCTCTCCTCCCAAGTAATAGAAAAATTTAAGAAAATAAAAGGGTGCAGTGTTCTTTCATAAGGTTATTTACACATAAAACACCTGTGTGATGGATCAGAGGATTTGTAAAACTAGGATCAATCGGTTCCAGTTTATCAGTTCTCACTGAGCTGGAAACTTCCAAGCTAGAGGAAACAGGCTTTTACTGTCTCCAGTCTGTAGGCTCTTTAATACATTAATATTTAATATTTTTGCTTCTGTGAGTGCCAAAGTTAATTCACAGCTGCTTTGCAAAGGAGATTTTGTCCAGCTTGAGTAAAGGCTTATAATCCTCAGAGTGAAATGTTTTTTCTGTAAGTGTCAACAAAATGTATTTTGGGATGAAGGTGGTTTTGTTGAAAGCTGTGGGGTCATGGGAGGGCTTGGACCGTTCTGTGCGTGTTAGAGGAGCTGGGGATGGAGCATCAGGGATCGGGAAGATCCAAGGCTAGGCTGGGAAATCAAGGGAAGGGTCTGTAGAAGCCCTTCAGGAGCGAAGTGTGGTGAGGAGAGAGGACGAATCATCCTTAGCAGGGCCTTCCTCCGAGTGCACATTACCCCCAACATCTGCTCGTTCCCCGGCTGCAGTATTTCCTGCACCTCCGAGAGCAGGACAGGTCAGGGTTTGCTCATGACACGGGAGATCGAGGGGCTGGAGCTGCTCCTACCAGTGCTAACAGATCAGGCCACAGTCCCTGGCAAACA
Source organism: Nothoprocta perdicaria (assembly GCF_003342845.1). Taxonomy (NCBI): domain Eukaryota; kingdom Metazoa; phylum Chordata; class Aves; order Tinamiformes; family Tinamidae; genus Nothoprocta; species Nothoprocta perdicaria. Next base: position 1,388,788 of record NW_020456121.1, read on the forward strand.
GCATCCGTGTTCCTGCTGCCACAGAGACACTGGGAGAGGGGCGGGAGTGCCAAACGTTCCTCTGCTGGGAGGGTGGGAGGAGGGTGTTGGATAGGAAGATACGTCCATGCTGGTGATATGCTGCTGCTCAGAATGATCTTGGGAGTTGTCTGACTAACCAGCAACTGGATTGGAAGCAGGAAGAAAGTCTTTAGATGATGCTTATTTTGATCCCATGTGGCCTGTTCACTCAGGAGTTGCAGGGAGATATGAGAAATTAGAGTTAGGATGGGGATCCAGAAGGGAGCAGGCGTGCAGAGGCTGAGCGCACTCCGTTCCCAGGAGCTGCTGCTTCTGGTGATGTGATTTACTGGATTATAGGCAGAGAGCAGCAGTTGTCAGCTGTTAGTCTCAGCCTTCTACACTGTGCGTGGGAAGAGCTGGAGAGCTGGGCTGGAGGGAAGCACAACTATAGGGCTGGAGGAAAAGATTCAAGGAGAGGATCCTTGATTTCTTCTTAGCTTATCTTATGTTTCTGTGAATGGAGCGGCAATTACCTGAACTAGGGACGAAGAAGTGTGGAACTTCCTTATTCTTTCCTGTTTCGAGATTATTTGCAACTAGAGACACTAGAAAATAAGGTAATCATTTCTGTGCAATGGCTTCTGTATTTTCCAGGATACAGGAGAGGGAGGCAACTTTTTTCTTTTGCCACAGCAGAGAGAGTGTCTCCTCCTCCCTCCTACATTATCAGTAGAGGTGCTGCAGGAGATGGGAAGAAACACAAGTATCTTCTTTTCCTGTCTCTTTTTTGAGAGTATCTTTGATTCAAAAGTTACTATTTATAATAATTTCCACTAAACTCTGAGGCTCCATGCCAGCAAGTAGCATCCTATTACTAAAGAATAAGCATTTCTCAACCATAAAAATTGCTATTCAGCTGCTCTTTTGTCTCTATGGCAACATTAAGCGTAACAACAAAGCAGTAAGTGTTGTCAGCCAAAAATCTGAAAAGCTCAAATGATTGTTGATAGCAACAAAATGGATGCCAGGACAGGGTCACTTACAGCCAATAATAGATATTGCACCTATGGCTGAAGTATTGCATGTGACATTTTGAAGCAGGAAACCTAGCAGAAAGTAAGGTTGATGCAACTGGCAATTTTTATAAATTATATATGAGGCACTTTTTAAAATATTCAGCAGGAACTACCCTTTATGTTTTGTAATAGAATGAGTTGCCTGAATGGTGAAGAACTCCTTGTGTATGTGCTATAAGTGCCACATCTAGTGGAGAGCTCGAGCTTTCTTTTCAGTTCTTCAGTGCAGCAGAAAATAAAATGTGCTTTAGAAAGCAGAGTCAATCCCTAAAGCAGGTAAATAGAAATTGTAAAAGTTCTTATCTAGCYTGATTGTTGATCTGGAAAAAGGAATCATTTAGAAGAGGAAAGGCAATAGTTTGGCTTGAAAAGCAGTTTGTGTTGAGAGAGGAGAGGGAGAGTTTTTGATCTTAACCCAGTGATGCCAGAGGCTTGGATGCTCCACTTATCTGTAGAGTTGCAAGTTGTTCACAGGGGAAAAGGCTTGAGAAAAACAGACTGAGCGCTACTGAGAATAGTGCTGGAAGCCGGCTAGGAGAAAACAATTTCAGAAAAGATACATGATGCTAATGCTGGGAGACTTGGAATTAGAATGTATTTTTATGTAGCTTGAGACATAATATTAAATGGGCCAATCAATTCTGAGCRAAGAGTAGAGACAGATGAGTTGATGAAAATGAAACTATATTCTTTAAAATCATTTGTGTTCAATAATTGACAAATCTTTTGAACTGATGGTTGCGGCATGTGGTTGTGTCACACTGTGACAAGGCATTTGGGAGATAAATGCCTTTCAATATGCACGTGTGTTGTCAGTGCAGCGTGTGGATGGGCCAAGACATCCTCTGGAGTTTTAAATTTAGCTCAGTTTGAATGTAACTTTCTCCTGTTARCCCATCTCACATGTGCTCTGTGTCTTGTAAAGATCTGTCTCTCTTCTTGAATCCAGACTGTTGTTCCCAGGTGTTTGAACTGTGTGTTATCAGAGAAAGGTTTWGTCCTTAAAGAGAGAAAGCAGAGATTGCAGGCGCTTGTTTCTGAGCCTGGCTCGACAGCTTCACAGAAACCCTCCTTTCATAGAGGCATACGGWGCAGCTTCACCTGGGGAGAAAGGTGCAAGGTATCATCTGATGTCTGCTTCGAGCTTCAGAGAACAGGACAGAAACTCGTGGTCCTTGGTTACTCCTCACTCCAGTTACACCCGTTTGTGTCTGTCCCTCCCAAATTAGGACAACAGCAGTTTATTTTCTTTATTTTTTTTCCGAGTAATTTAGTGCTTCAGCCTACTACCTTGAGCTGTTTGCAGTGTGAAACATCCAACTTCCTTTRCTTCCTTATCCTATAGGGCAAAAAACGTGTTTCTTGTTTTTATGGGGGAGTGCTCATGGAACAAAACTTGCAGGGCTGCTAGTATGTCCTCTCTCGCCCATCAGCTCAATTTCCTTATTTATGGTAGTGTTTCTCTCTAGTACAAAAGCTTTCTGAGCAGTTGTTTGGGTCTGCTTGTCTACTGAAAGTCAGTAAGTAACCCCAAATCATATTTCAGATATAGAAACACATTCATATTTTGATTTTTCCAGTTGCATTAGATGTTCTTGAAATTCTGAATTAAACTGAATTTGTAATCTGCATTCTCCCTGGCTTTTCATATTCCAGTGTGCTGAGGTATCATTTAAAGCTGAGATCTTGCAGCAATTATTACTTTGTTTGCATGGGGCTTCTATGCTATGGTTTGAGACAATATAGCTGCTGCTGTGACAATYGTAGAATAACGAGTTTAAAGGGACAGAACTGTTCCATGCAAGGACGAGCAACTAAGAGAACTGCCTGGAAAGCTGAAATGTGAACTGCTGCCTGGCTGAAGGGCAGCAGGGCATTGCAAGGAAGCTCGGGAGTCAGGACTGCTGTCGTCTCTAGTTTTAACCTTTGGAGGCTGCACGTTAGGGTGAAGAACTTTCACCTGTCCCATTCATTTAGCAGAAAAATTCAACCGTTTATAAAGCAGTAAAGGAAAAAAGGACAACGTGAAGGAAGTCTGTGTGAGAGTGAAATAAATATAGGCAAAACCCCTCTRCTGTCTTTGAGATTTGATTGCGGTGAGTTGAAGTACTGGACTGAAGATCTCAGGCTCCTTAATAAAATGATCTTTTCTCTGGTAAGAGGTAGGATAATGGCATCACTTGAGACTGGGAGACTCTTTCTGTTGACAGAGTAGTTATAACAAGTAGTAGAGGCTTCTCTGGATTGTCATTGTGTCTCAGCTGAACTGAAGAGATTGCTTATGGGCAGGAAGAGTTCATTCTTTTTATCCTTTCTTACCAATTTTCTCTCTTGAGATAGACAGATACACATGTAATACTGCCAGATGTGCCTGTTAGTCTGTCACGTGTGTCCCAGGACATAAGCTAAAGGCACCAGCTCATTCCAAGCTGGCCCCCGAGCTGAGCGATGCCTCCTGTAAGTCATTATTGCTCCAGGCTGGGTTCTGCACGGTGCCGGAGACAGGGAAGTTTATATCCYATTTCTGTTCTTTTCATTTCAGCCTGTCAGGAAGCATTTCTCTGCTGACATTTTCTGTTTGTTAAAGCTTCCTGATTCCTAATTCCCACCGAGCAGAGCTGCCCAATCTATAAGCAAAACTATTTTTTACTCCTAAATCCAGGCCTACCAACTCTTCTGAAACCTGAAACTTGCATAGGATTCCCTTTTTGCTGTGATTCATCACCCATGACAAATTTTTTTGCAAGCCAAAGGCACAGTTATCTTTTTTGTAGCTTATTTTTTCACAGCATAAGCAAATTTTTGAACAATGAGATTCCTTTTGTGAAGTATATACCTTATATAATGTTACTTCCTTTGGTTAAGAAAGACGGAATAGATTATTCAATATCTAGCTGGTATTGAAGGATGAAATTTAGGAGGTGTAGTTATTAAAGCTCTATCTATTAATCTAGATAACTAAGATCTGCAATCTGTTTGATTATTTCCCTCTTTTTTTCCAAGTAATTGAAGTTTCAGATTGTTAGCAAGATCTTGTCATTATTTGTTATTTACTCTTTAAATATTGCATAATCTTGTTGACCCTTCTGTTAAATATGAGGCATATTATGGATTTTTGTAGTCTATGATGAATGCCTCTGTACAGTTCACTAAGATCTATTTCAAAAATCGTTTTTTCAGCAAAATATATCTGCAGAAAATGCTCTAAATTCCATGGAGCCGGTAATAGTCATCTTTTTTTTTTTTTTTTTTTTTCCTTCTGCCTGCTTTTCACTTGCCTTTATTTTGCTGTGTTCTGAATGCTTTTTATAGTAAAGAGATTTTTCAAATAGTTTAGAGCTTGGCTGACACCATAGATTTAAGATAAAATTCTTGTCAATTATCAGCACATTTTATTTTTGGTAGGTATTTTGGGTGACTTCTTGAGAGTCTGTCTAGTCCTAATTTCCAATTTGGAGTGGTCAGCTTTTAATCAAAATGCTTTGCATCCAGCAATAGTACCTGAAAGTTGCTAGTCACCTTAGAAAATAATTACTAAATGAATTAGAATTACTTTGTTGTATTTGCATAAATCCTAATACCACCAAATGAAAACTGTTTCTGGCTTTCATTGATTCAACTCAATGCTTTATATGCATCCAGTTAAAATTGTTATGGCAGGTAGGTACAAGGGGACATAACAACTAACACCTGTGCTGGTCCTGTTTTAGTATGAACTTTGCTAGACATGCATCATGGAAAATTAACATTTAAAATCAGGTACTAAATGGTACTTGAAAATAAAATAATAAATTTAAGATTTACAGTGCACATGAGAAACATGCTGTTGACTATGACGCATGTTTGTCCTTAATATGAAAATACAAGTGTTCCATGAACAAAAGTTCCCAGTTTTGCTAAAGATATGGAACTTTCCATTTCATGTACAGTGGTAGCAGGASTCTGTACAAATTGCTTTGACAAAAATAGTATTTATAATGAATGGAAAATTACAGTTTCAAGGTAAGGAGGAGTCCTAGCTACTTTTTTTTCCCCAGAATTTGCAAATGCCTCTGTGGTAACCACCATGAAAATCTTGTCAACAACCAAATGTGACAGAACTGTTCATGTGAAAAGTTCTTCTACTTCAATTGTCTGTAGAGTTGGCACGTAATTCTTCTTAGAGTGATTATTTTCGTTCTAGAGAACCAACCTGATAAATTCTAGTTTTTTGGGACATCATAGACATTTGCTTGCAGTATATGTTTGTGCTTCAATTTTATTCAATTCTTGACCATCACCTATACTAAAGCTCCTTTTGAAAGACATAGCCTCCTTGAAATCAAGCAAGGTCATGTTTATACTTCATAAAAGAAGAGTAAATTACACTGGGTATAAATACTTTATTGTAATTTGCCTTTAATGGCCACAATCACAATACCTGCTATAAATACTTTATTGTAATTTGTCTTTAATGGCCACAAACACAATACCCATTGCTGGTCACCTAATCTTCTCCTTGTCAATGTGTAATTGCTTCTCTCATATGTTTAACACTTCTATTCACTCTTGATACAGATGTCTCTGCTGTTGTGATTCCCGAATTCTCCTGGGAGGTTATTTCCGCAGGCTGGTTCATCCCAAAAAGGGCGCCACCATGAACATTAAATATCACTCAGAATAATCTTGCTGTCAGGARACTTTCCTGGATGTTCATTACTGCTGTTCTGAGTTATATCCTTTCCTTTCAGTTCTCTTTCTGAAATATTCTGAAATATTCTCTTTAGCCTCTAAACTTTTTCAGAATTCAAGTCCTTCAAATATCCTGTCACCGTTTGCCTCTCTATCTGCCCTATAATGTTACAACCCTTTATCTTTGCTAGGCTTCTCAGGGCWTGCTGCCTTTATTGTTTTGCCTCCGTCTCTCTCTGATTTGTAAATGCTTTTCAAGTAGAAATGTAYCTGCTGCTCAACAGAATAAACTAAGGGTCAGCAGTGAAAGAGATTGGCAATTCCTTGGTTCATGACACACTGTATTGATTCTTTAAACAGGGCAAAGTCACACTTTGTCTTAAAAGTAAATTTAGAAGATATCAGAGACAGATTTGCTTTGTTATCCAGAATGCTGGCTCTTCTCAAGTTCTTTGCTGCAAACAACTGCTGTTATGTAAGTTTAATTTAGGGAGGAAAAAAAATACTTGCTTCATGTGTGCTTCCTTTGCTAGCTACAGCATTGTATAAAACCCTATCTGTCTATTTTTTAATGGAGGTATCAATCATGCATCAGTGTTCTTATTTACATTCCATGAAGGATTTAAAATATGCTATATACATTTTTGGTTTTCTATAATAGAAAAGTCACTTCCATTTTAAATTTCTCTGCATGACTGTCTCTTTTTTTTCCTGAAACTTTCAGAAGTGTTTAATAGAAGATATTTGAAATCCATGTCTCGGGGAAAAAGGTGTTGTAGAAATTATGAATTTCTGTGTTGGCAGAAAGCTGAAAGATTTTTTAAAAAAAAATCTTTACAAAACGTGTGAAATGGACCTTAAGCTCTCTAATGTCAACATTCTCCTGCTGTTAAATGGACCTCTTCCTTCTCTGTTTTTCTGCTTTCTTCTCTACTCTGAATACTACCTTTTTTTTTTTTTCTTTAAACACCTAAGGAAATTCTCTTCCTGGGAAGCTCCTACAGCTGTCATGCTTGCATATGCTTTGATTAGGTAGATAGTAGAAGTTAATGATACATTAAGATGTCTGATCTACTGTGTCTTCACCACTGCTCCATCAGGAGCATCGGGCACCTGGACTGGAGGCCTTGGCTTATGCGGCAGGGAGTGATTTCTGGACTATGGTTCCCTATGAAAGGCTGTTTCTGTTACAGAAATACATGGCTTATTCTAAGCCTCTTTTGGAATGCAGACTTAACTGTGAAAACACAGTTGCTGTACCCACAAGAACATATAAACCTTGACCTTAACTAAAGAGTCAGCCTTTCATCCCTCTCTTCTCTGACTTGGCTCGCCCAGTTTGGTGTGTTAGGGTAGCAGCTCGGTGCCRGTGGCTGTTGTGATCCAGGACATTGGCACGGAAATGGCAGGAGAGCTGCAGAGCGCAGCCCGGAGGACGTGGCAGGACATTGGGTGGACTGTGATCCTCTGCTCAAGTGGCAAGTCACTCTGCGTGACCAACTTGCTGCGCTTCTCCTGCAGCAAATGCTGCCAGCAGCGCAGTGTCACTGCTCTCCCTGCCTCTTTCCTTTCCTTGTTCCTGTTCTTTTTACCTTTATTTACCTTACAAAACTGTGCTAACAAAAACCAAGGCATCCCCTCTTGCTATTCCTTTGCATTGAGAGATACGAACTGTGGCACCTGGCTCGGCAGCTTATTTGTCCGCATGGAGCTGCCACGGGAAGAGAACGGGCYGAGCTCCATCTGCTGCTCCTCGCTGCAGAGTGTGGGCTGAAATGCAGTGATTTGGGCTCAGTGCTATGGATGAGTGTCTGGTTGTGGATGGTGAGCCTGAGTCCCAGGGCTGATCCTGGGAACGTGAATTCTTGGGAAGTCTCTCTTAGCTCAGGTGAGAACGTCTCGGGTTTTTAGCCTGAGATAAGGGGTTTTACTGATCTATTAGCCCACCTGTGGTTGTTGCATGTCTTCCAGGTCCTTCTTGTCCTAATTTTTGTAGTAGTTACCTAGACAGCATTTGGCTTTCACCTATATTTGTGTCGTGCTGTGGAGACTCTTTAAATGGATGTTCCACTCGCTTTTAGAAAACTATCAGTTAAAATTCTGAATATAACATTTCAAAGGACTTTAAGTACGAATATAAACTCTATTATGAAACTGCTACAGAGCAGTATATAAGCTCTGTATATAAGTATATAAGCTGTTATGCTGAAGGCTGCTTCAAGGCGCCTGTTCSTGCATTTTTGATCTGAAAGCAAGGTCTTCTGAAATGTTGAGCTGACATTCACACATGAATGTGTGCGTGTGTTTACACAGACACATCTGTATATAACTAATGCAAAAGAGACAGGTTTGCTCACACCATTCCTGGGGGCGCACTGTAATTTTGTTTGTGCTCTGAAAGTTTGATGTCTGAGCAAACTTAGGGCTTAGGCCTTTGTATATGAGTTTGCTCTCTCCCTTTGTCCCCTATCCCTCTCTCCCCYCATGACTATGTTGCTTATTTCTTAAATGCTTGCTTCTTCCTGCTCTATTACTCACTCAGTGTACTAAATCCTTCAGATGTTTGGAAAACTGCTGATGTCAGAGGGCTAAGTGTGGCAAACAAAAATAAGTAATCTTCCCCCTTTTGGTTGTTCATTTAAAGCAGCTATTAATCCTCAGCTCTTTCAGTAAAGCTTCCATCTGCTCTGTTTCCAGTCAAGGAGACTCTAATAGACCCTTGACAAGTTAAAACCTCTGGGAGTGCGTTTAAATGTGTGTTGCCCTGTTAATGGTTTCACTGGTAATGGAGGAAACTTTCTGCTTTTGTCTGTAAGATCTGTCAAAGCTGGGCAATTACTTGGGCTGTCTTGGTGGAAGGTGCGTTATTTTCAGCGCAGAGATGACAAGGATGTGCTCTTCCCCCTGGTCTGTGCTCCAGCGGCAGCATCCCGCGGGACAGCACTCGCGAGCAGCTCCTTGGGGGTTTGCGCTCTGATAAAACAGAGCAGACGGAATTAGGCTCTGTAACGCTCTGCATCCCATCCTGCCCAGAGCTCCGTCAGGGAGAAAAAAAAAATCTTTCAGTCRGGACCTTTTCAGGAAGGCAGGCATGCTATTTTTATCTAGTGCATCAATAATTCATGAAGCTTCAACAAAAATTGCCGCTTCCCCAGGCAGGCAGCAAGTTTATAAACCGCTTGGACGAGCTGCCTCTCGCGCTGGAGCCGGCGCACGCGGTGCCGGCGCCCGTCGCGGGCCTGGCACCTCGCTCGAGAGCTGCGTGGCCCCTGGACGCTGCTTGTTTTCCGCTTTTTCCTGCTGTATATCTGCATGGAATTCTCTGGTGGAATCTCCATTCAAGTTCTCAGAATCTGTCTCTCATGCCCTGCTTGCTTCCCCCTCTCTGGGTTTATCTGAGGGTGCAGTCACCCACATTTGTTGTGCGCTCGCGCTCTGTGAAAGCACAGCAGCATCTAAGCTCTGTAGGGACCAGTCCTGGCAGGGTTAGTGCACTGCAGGTTCCCAAATCAGAATAATGTTTCTAGTCAAATCAATTGGTGKTCAATGAAAGAGCCAATTCCATGTCTTTTAATAAAGCTATTTTAAAATACAGCTCTATAGCAGTCAGCCAGCTAAAGCAATAACCCCTAAACTTAATTTTAAAAATAATAACTGAGAAAATGCCCCTGAAATCTGGCTTGTCAGTCTTGCAGGTTATATTTGACCTGCTGATGTCAAGAGCAATCTCCCTCCCTCTCTGCCTCCCTCCGGAGTCAGGTTGCACGGGCTGCCCAGGAGGGTGATTAGAGCTAAGCGCACAATTCCAGCACCCGCAGCTTGGTCGGAGCTGTTGCTTGCCCACGGTCTCCTAGCACCTGCCAGCCCCAAAGCCCTGTGCTGCAGCAGCGTGCCCGTGCAGTGCCCGTGCCTGAATGCTGAAGCAGAGCCGGGTTGGAATTTGAGGAGTTAAGGTGAGCATCGTGGCAGCGTGTGGCAGCGGGACCTGCTGTGGGACGTGTCTGGGCTGAGTGCTTTGCTTCGCTGAAGCTGCTCGTGGGTGGGTGCTTTTACTGAAGCCTCTCTAGCTTCTGGCTTCTGAATGGGAGAGCGCATTTGTGCACAGACTTTTTCTTCATGAATGACCTAAATGTGGGTCAGAAATGCAACTCCTGTGCTTTCCTGACAGCCGGGTTACAGTACCCTTTTGTTGTGTTTGTAGGTGAGAAGAAGGAAGAAGAATTAGATAAACCATGGAAGGAGGAGTTTTTCCCTTTTGTATTAACTAGGAAACTGTAAAATGGTTCTTCTGTAAGCTACTTCTAAGTCCACTATGATGAGTGCAATAAATCTGTCATGAGYTTTATAAGTTTGACCTGCCTTGGACAGCTGCTTATGTCCTGCCTGCCATGCCAGAGCAGTTACGTTCGACACGGAGTAGAGGCTACATGGGCAATAGAATGGAGGTCTGTAATTCCAGCATTCTTCTCTGTCTCACCCGTTCTTATTTCCACACAGAAAGCCTGTGGTTCTTGTAAAAGCAGGCAGGTAAGTGTAGAAAAAAATCAGCAAACAGCAGAAAGATGGCCACTGAAATTGTGACCCTTTGGGTGTAACGGGAGGAACGATAGGATGTGCAAACTTGAACTTTCTGAAAAACTGAGAATATTCTTTGAAGGCAAAATTAAATTTTATGCAGTAGAGGCCTTTGCTTGCATTCTAAGTAATTTCAATAGAGCATTTTCAAAACCTAAATTATCTGTTGCTGCAGTCTTKTATTTTTAGAAAAAGGAAATAGGAAAGTAAGCAACTTGGGTAACTACATTTCCTAGAAGTGGTTATGTATTACATGACAGGAGACATGAGGCACCAAGTTTTCTGAGCTATGATGACTTTCAGGAGAATTGTAAATCGTGTCCAATTTGGTTAATGATTAGTGACATCTGTGAGAAAGTGTATGGGTCTAGGTTCCAATTAGCTCCGTGTTTAGTGTTGCCAAGCTGGTGTATTGGAACATTGAAGTGGAATAAGAGACAGAAACTGACTGCAGACACAAATCCTCCCAATATCAGAGTCAAGTCACAGCAGCTTTGGCTGAGTCATGAGAGAACAGTCACCCCGTAGGATTTCCTGCAGTAGATACGGGAGGATTCGGCAGATAGCATGTTGGCACTAGCTACACAGAAACCTATGCTGAGGCTTTCTAAGAATTAGGTGATGAGCGTCATGGTACCTGAATTCAGGATAAAAGGGTTGGATTTTGAGAAAGATGAAGTTATATTGAGAGGTGCAGGGGAGATAGACTCTCTAAAATGCCCTGAGACCAAGCCTCATCCTAAAACATATGGAACTTAAAAAAAAAAAAAAAAAAAAAAAGTTCCATAATAGCTAAGCCTCAGTGTGTTAATGAAACTGTGTTAATCAGAAGGGACTTTTAAGCTCTTCTGTGATACTTTTTGTCTGAATGAAAGTATTATTTTTAGAAGACTGTCCATTGTCATATAGCACCTCTCACAGGTTCCTAGAAGGCAAAAGGCAGATGCATTTGGACCAATGTGGTCACGAACTGTTGTCACAGGTTGGTTACTCTTCCAGGGACCTGAGTGGAGAGGGTTGGAATGCTCAGTTCCCTCCTGTGGCACTCGCAGACAAGAAGCCCAGCAGGATACGCACTTAGGGAAAACAACTTAGGTGGCTGGAACGTGAGTTGCCCTGTGCTGTGGATAATGTTGTGGTATCAGTACGATTGTAGTGATTTTTTTGTTGTTGTTAAAAATGATAGCAGAAGAGCAAATGCTCCCGTTCACTGCATCTTTGTACTGGAGAGTGGAAAATGCAGAGGGGCGAAGAGTTCCGACTTGAGCAAATCGAGAAAAAGCTTTTGAAGGATTTCAAGGAAGATCTCATTAGTACAGGCAGCAAAAGAATGAAAATCTGGAGAGCTGGAAAAGACACAGCACGGTTTCATTGTTGTTTTTGTTTAGTTGGCTTGGTTTTTTGTTTTTGTTTTTTTGTCCTGCTTGAACAATTTTGAAGAGGAAACAACTCTAAAGCGGCATTTCACAGAAGCAAGTAAGAGTCAGGAAGGAGGCCAGGTTGCTCGTGAGCCTGTGGATGATGGGGAGAGATTTGAACAAACTTGGAGACTCCTGAAAAGAAGCAGGGAAACTGCAAAGTGCCCTTGACTTCAGTGCAGGCAGGACTGCTGGAGGATGAGGAGCATTGCACCTGCTAATAGTTGCCACTGTTTATCTAGAATAAAATCCAGTTCACTACAGTAGATGGTTATAATATGCCACTCTGCTTTCCAGTTAAACAAATAGYCTTGTTTGTTTTAGGAGTCTGAAGAACAAGCTCTTGTTTCAAGAAACAAATGACAAACATTTCCATACTACCTACAGRTAATAGCAGATTGCCGTTGTACTAAAGCCAGGATGTTTCTTTACCTAATTACCTAGGCTTGACAAGGAGTCAATGGTAATAAACATGTTTTGATTTAAATAATGCAAAAAAAAAGGTGGAACAGTGTAGCAGACTTTTGACTGCTGTCAAAATGAGGCTGTGGATTGCATGAGGGTTTCCATGCTCAGCTGCAAAAGCACCAGGAGGAGGAGCACGTTGAGGGGCCGGAGGGCAACCGTGCAGGTCACACATTCTGCAGACCTAATGAGGGAGATTATTGCCCGTGTGTGGGGTGGACAGGACTGCTCAAAATGCTGCGATCAGATAATTGTAACACAATTATGTCAAAGAAAATGTGAGATAATCTRTTCCTGTTCTAATTATTGGGCTTTCCCTCCCCCTCCATCTGGTCTGGTGTCTTCTGTGGAAAACCTGTGGTGGTTCTTGTCTTTCTCTTGAGCTTTTAGAAATGCAGTGCAACTGTAAGGAGGCTGAGATTTTAATGATTAATGTTTTGGTTTATTTATCTCTTAAAGAATAATCAGAGCTTCCTGTTGTTAACCGCTCTCCTTTTAAGGGCTAAGCTTTATTTGCTTTCCATGATTTTTAATGTACTAATTAGAGAGATTGGCAGAGTAAATATTAACAAGTATCTTTTGAACATAAATATTATTATAAAAGAGGTCTTAAATATCAGCTTTTTCAGGATTGTTTTTGTATCACCCGGATGCATAGTATTGCAATCTATACTGCTTTGTGTTCTGAAATGAACTTTCTTTTCAGTGGTAAGACTTTGGAGATGGAAAACAAACAGTTGGGCAGAGAAATCTTTACAGTTCACAGAAGCTAACGTGGTACCAAGCCAGCCGTCAGTTTTTTAATGAGACAGGTCTGGTCTCGTAGCAATTTGCTTGCTTGTAAGTACAAGTACAAAAGTCTTGTAGGTGCCTGAGCAGGTGCTCGTACAGCCAGCGGTGAGCACTTGATCAGGGTCAGCCAAAATGCCAGGCTCTCTGGCCATATGCTCATATGAGGCTGTAAGCTTGCTAAAACTAGTTAGGCTTTTGTCTTTCTCTTTAAATTCAGGCATTGTACTTAACATGTTCCTGTTCAAAATCCCTGCAAAGAATGTTTTTGTTAGTAGCCTGGCATCCTTGGCTGCGATRTGCTACCCCTTAATGCTGTGAGCAAGGGAGAGAAGGTGAATCATTTTATGGGCATGCACAAATTACCAGGCACAGAASCTCATCAGGGTTTCAAAAAGACACGACGAGAAGGGTCACACAAATTCACCTCCCCAGCGACTGGCTAGATATTTTGGCCAAATCTGTATTTTCTGTAAAATAATGCTCATTATTTTATATATGCAGCATATATGCAGCTATGCATTTTTTTCTTTCTGATTGTAAATGGGCTGTATGTAATTATCAATATTAGGTAAGTGGGTTATGCTTGACTTTGGGAATTGATTAAATGTCAAAACTGCCATACATTTCCACAGTATCGATTTCAATTTATTATACTGACCTAGTTAGGTGGAATCATATGTATATTTGGGATATAGAAATAATTCATTTTGAAGTACCTGATGGTGAGAACACTCACCACATTTCAAAAGCTGCTTACCAGCATGCTTACCAGTAGATCTACCGAGAATCATATTAATTCCCAAGGGAACTGCCATTCACCTTCATTACTGAATTAGCTTGTGTGATGCCCTGGTCCTAGGGCTAAGTCCTCGGCACTTTCCCTGTTGCCAGCTGAGGGCTCTGCCTGTCTCATAGGTGCTAGTGCGCCGGCTTCACGTTGCTTTTAAAAACAAGTTCCACTGCCTGGCTGGTGAATGTCTCCTCAGTTGATGTTAATTTGCCTTTTGGGAAACTGTTGAAGAGTGGTCTTATCTCTCTCGATTTCACTTTCGACAAGTTGGAATCCCTAAGGATACAGTAAATCTCATCAATCCTGGTATCAGAAGGAAGCAAGGTTTGTTGTGCTGAGTAATTAAAAAAGAAACTACTAAAAAAGTTACATTTTATTTAAGACAGAATTAGTTAAAATTTTCATCCATTAGTACTCTTAAATACTTATAAAATAGTTTTTTATCTAAGCAGTTTGATAGCAGCATCTGCTGTTTTCAGATATGCAAAATTATATTACTTGGACTTTTTTCTTTAGCAGTTTCTCTTGGGCATTTACAGAAACATAATGGATGTTCTCTAATACCACAGTATAGCCACAACTATGCAAATAAAAAAAAAAAAATCTAAATCCTGTGAACTGATCACATTGTGAAGGAAGAAAGATTAGCATTTTTGTTGCTGCATATTTGGAAASATCTCAGGTGCCGTGGTGATGACTGCCACATAAATAAGTACACTACAAATGCAGTGACTTGCAAGTGACTGATCTCACTTGTCATTTCTGCAAGGGGAATCCTAAGGCGAGTGGATGGACGGGGGGAATGCTACAAAAGAGGCACAGATCTTAGTCAAGAAACTTACTGGGTTTTGTCTTTTTTTATGGGATACTTTTCTGTAGTTAGGGTATTTGTTTATACAGAATTTCATTATTTGAAATTATTTAAAATAATTTCATTATTTTAAGCATCCTATAAAGCTGCTTTTTTTTTTCTTTGCAAGTATTTCTTTGCAAGGCTTGGGCAGTGGAGTTGAAGAGAGCTTTATTTAAGATGAAAGCCTAGGTTCTACCTCTGGGTCTAACCTGTTTATAAAACTGTTTCTGAACCACACGCTGAAGTAAATATTTCTGACAATGTTCAAAAGTTCCACCAACAGATTAATAAATTGTTCTGAAAGCTTTAGAGCCCCAGAAAAAGGTTATGGACAAATGCRTGCAGAATTCTCCCAGAATCTTTTCATGGAACCAACTCCAACACGWCCCGCCCGGTCCTGTGGCTTGTGGAGCTTTGAAGGCAAACGGAGCGAATGGAGGTGACAGTGAAGTCTGAAGGCAGCGCGACTGGGCGTCGTGTGGCTGYGCTGCCTAATGAGCTCAGCCAAGCTCCGCAAAGCCAAAGGGACAACTGTCATCCACCCTTCAAGGGACACRCAGTGTCTGAAGAATGCTGAAATGAGCAAAGCAAGAGAGGAAACAGCCCAGAACTTGCCCACCCCTTTAGTTGTTTCTGCTTTGCTGYAGTTCCCTGACTAGGTGATGGTTCTTCATAGCTCAGAGTGGTCAGACAATTCAAGGACGTGAAATCTAGGATAGCCCTACAATGAAAATTATTCAGTATAACTATGAAATATGCATAGTACTGGGTGTTAGTAATCCAAATTAGAAGTCCTTAGTTTTCTCCCCAGCCCCAGTACTGTTTGTCTTTAGCACAAGTTGGGCAAAGGCAACCTCTGGTAGATGCYGGATTGTCCTGCCTGTGCTTTCACTCAGTCCCACTGACACTTTGTTTACTCTTTCTTTGCTCTTGTTTAAAAACAAGGTGCTTCCATGGACCTGAGGACCAAACAGTAACAGCTTTAGGTAACAGAAGAAGGGGAGTGGATCAAATACAGCTTTGGACTTGCCTGGTTGCCYTCAGTGAAGACTTTTGAAAAGCAAGCTTTCAAATTTAGCAAGCGGAGTTTGTTTATGGAAATTGTTCTTGATATACGATGACATAATTTTAAAAACGTATTTTAGGTAAGACAGCAGCCTTTCATAATGAAGGCAAAAACTTCAGTGGCCCCGTGAGCTATAGGATGCTTGAAGCCAATTGTACGTGATTAAAAAGAAATAGTGCTTATTAGAGACTTGTTTTTCAAATGAGTTTGTGTTTGAGGAAGAAAATATTCTCAAAATGAGAATTACTTAGGGTTACTTGCTCTTACGAAAACCTGCATTCCTTCTTTTAGTCAAGAGTAAAAACAACCTGGGAGGATTTGCTTTTCAGCAAAGCCTCTCTCTGCTGCTTGCGTCTTCTGTACATAGGGTGTGGAGTGAAAAGAAAACTTCAAAAAAAGACAAAATACTGTTCAAAAATTATTACACTGAAATGAGCAAATGAACTTAGATCTGTTATATTTATGCCAGAGATTTACAAGTACTTTAAAGCAATCTGTGTTTGACATGGTAAATTGTATTTATCATTAAAATGCTAATGAAATGGTAAACATCTGTTATATTTATAATCATAATGCAGCCTGTCAACTACATCTTCCATGTGCCAGTGTTCCTGCCTGGCTCAGACTTGCATACGGATTTGTCGGGATGCTGGTGGGAATATATGTGACCATTAGGAGCAATGCCAGTATAAAACCGTGCGAGCTGGGATTGTGTCCTGCAAGGAGCCTGCCTGAAATGTAGGTCATTTTATCTGTAGGTTTTTTTTTCTGAGGATTTTAAAGGTGGGTCTAAAAATCAAACTCCAGTCAAACAGCCTCACTGGGATTTCACTGGGAAGAGTAGCAGTTTTGGCCATTAAAGGCTCTGCTAAGAATCGGCACGATGTGTGCACGCTTCTGTTTTGTRCCAGCTTTGAATCTACTGATCGTATCTTAGTCTGGTGGCAGCAGCAACACTGTGGACTGAAAAACTGCAGGCAGATTTCAAATATATTTGTCATGTGGAATGTCTGTCCTCGGCTAAGGAGAGCTAAGAAGATTGCATTGTTACAGGCAAGGATGCTAATCATTATTTAATTTTTAAAACTTAGCTCTTATGCCAAGCTCTTTCTATACCTCGGTTAAGGGCTCTCTCAGAAGCTCAGCTTAACTCTCTTTTTTAGATGTCAGTCACAATTTGACTCTAATCTGTTAAATTCTTTTTCTGTAAATGTAGTTAAAATATGTAACCGTAGCTTCACTGAAGTGTGAATATATAAAGAGAAGACAAGGCTTTTTTTTTTTTTTTTCCTTTTAAACTCAATAGATGTTTAATTGCTTGTGAACTTTAAAGAGAAACTCATAGAACTTTGACTGATGATGGCAGTTTATAGTCTTTACATAATTGAATAAAACATAGTTGCTGTGTGCATAGAAGTCTGAAATCCAAATTATGCAAATCTACTATTTCAGAACCAGCTAGGAAAAATAATCATCACTTTTGCAGTAAAAGACATTTTCTTTGCATAAATCCTCTGAAATACTACTTCCCTGTTGATATATTTTTTCATTACAAATAAAGAAGTATCTATAGACATATAGCCTTTAGTGCCTTTAGTTAGCCTTTTTTTTTTTTAAATGTGACTGTTCTTGAATACTTTGATTTACAGTGAATAAAGCACAACTGTCAGTGAATTTCATGGGCTTAGCAGACTGTGGGGTTTAACTGCCTTAAAGATTTGAAACAAACCTTATGTTTTGAAAGTGTTGGGCTAGGAGAAAATACTCTGCAAGGGTTTGCCTCGAGCAGGCTTTTCCTTTCGAGCCGTGCAGCTCARCTGAGATGCTCTGTGCTTCTCTCCCCGTAATTGTTGGGGACCCGTCTTTCCGCAATCATCGCGCTTTTCCTGTACCACAGACAAAGAGAGCAGATTATAGCCTGCTATTAATCTGCTAGACCATTATATAACGTTTACTATGCTGCAGCTGCCATCAGAATGGCTGCCTCTTCCCTCGGCAAAATGCAGGCTCGGGGCTGGCAGCTGTAAGTGCTTGGCCTTCCAGGAGCCACATCTGGGCGCTGAACCCAGCCACCCTCAGGTACGGCAGGATGGGTTTGATGGGCTGTGTGGAGGCAGGATGGGGAGGCAAAAAGAAGGAAAAAAGTCTCCTTTGACTTGAGCTTCATGTGTCTTTAACGCAGAGAAAGGGACTTGCAAGTAGATGGAAAGGATTTGATTTTTTGAGAGATGATGGAGAAGACTTGCCTGGATGGCTTGCTTGTTTTCCCCCTCCTGACTAGGTTTAAAAAGCCTCGACTRTTTCTGAGAGCAACGATATACTCGGTACCAATGTCATTAACTCTGCTTGAGACCAAGGACACTCTTAACATAGGACTAACAGCCCCCTCAGCTGATGTGCTGGCTGTCGGTGAGGAGGAGGAGGGAATTACGGAGGAATTGAGGACCTAGGTGGGACGTAGAGTCACCCTCCTTTGCAGACGTRGACACTTGTCGTCCTGTATCTGCACCAAGCAGTGTTGAACTACTTACTATAGAGAGGAGAAACTAAGATTTTGAATTTTTTTTTTTCATTTTTAATTTCGGTGAGAGAAAAACTGTTTGTTTGATTTGTATTTGATTTCAGAAAAAAAAAAAAAAAAATCTCCTGCAGGCATAGCTGGCATTCCAGACACGCTGCTGTACAAATAGGGCAGGCAGCTCATTATAAATGAATGTTTGGACATGTGCACTTTCTCATTCCTTCAGGGTCCTGTTGGAGGTGGTGCTCAGGTGCATTCAGAAATGATTCCAGAATGTACAATTCTGGAAAGCTCCTGTTTAGATCTAGGCTTCTATTAAGAAAATGTTGTTTTCTATAGCATGTAAAGAAATTTGAGTTCATTTGCATGCCATCTGATTATTTAATAGCGTATAATAGCTTGCTGTTTGCTAATATCATTGCACTGTAAAGAAGGAATTTGTTTGGATGTTCAGTGAAAAGATATTTGTGCAGCACCTGATACTTTACTGCAAGAAAAGGAAAATGAAACATGCTATTAGCTGTTTGAAGCCAACCTCTCAACTTCAGCTTGCATATGTGGTCTGTGCCTGCTGATCTAATAGGCAGCCATGAATTGCAAAAGCATCTGACTTCCGTAGGCACCCATCCCAGCCTTTTTGGCACAGTTAAAAAAAAAAATCAGCTTTAGAAAGGATTTATTCTACCTGCCAGTGTGATTTATATACCATATGTCTCCCCTTCAGCCTCTGAGTAGCCCCAGCCGCAGGAGAGTGCTCTGCCTCATCTATAGGAAATAGTTTGCCCTTAATGATATTATCTCCTCCAGGGCTATTTTATTGCCTTTGTGTAGTGTTTTCTTGTTGGATTGTGTCAGCAAGAGATAGCTGTGCTGAGTGTRATGTGAAAGGAGAATCCCATGAATTCCTGGTTTTCTTTGCTCTTGGCAGGCACCACGACTCTTCCCGCCCTCGTGCGCGCACCTACCTTGATGATGCAGCCCTCGCTGGATATCAAGCCCTTCATGTCCTTCCCGGTGGACAGCAGCTCTGCTGTTGGATTCTTCCCAAATTTTAACACAGTAAGTAGAGGTGTTTCTACATTTGGTTTCAATGTGTACTTTCCAAGCCAGTTCAAATATCCAGTCTTTAAAGCTGCCTTGAGACTCTGCCTGTGAGGCAATTTCCGAGAAACCTTTTTGCCTGTGCTGTGGGTGTCCCTGTTCTGCGTGGAGCAGTGACAGACTCTTACTCAATCTTCTTGCTGTAGATGGGCCCGATCCCCCCCCTTTTTTTTTTTTTTTTTAACTTGGCCTGCTGGGATGGTGTTTGCACATTGGAGTTGAAAAATAATGATAATTTAAAGAAATGCAATATGGATTTAATGAGCAGTAGAATCTTTTTGAGTGTTTGTATGGACATGTGACTCTTCATGGGTTGAAAAATGAAAAAAGCAAAAAATAATGGAAAATGTGGCAGGTGTAGGACTTCTGACTAAAATCAAGCCAAGTCTGTTACAACCACTGACGTAACTGGAGGACCTTGCTTATTCTGAACAACCAATAGTAAAATCTAAAATTGTACAACTTACCCAAGTGAAAAATGTTATCTGACATATTTTTTCTTTATGGTAAGGCATTTTCATGTTTTTCTTAATGTTTCTGCAGTAAAATATTATTGTGAAAATAATGATGCCAAATGTTGCTGTAAGTCTCTACATTTTTCAGAGCAACAATAGCAACAAAAAATGCTCCTGTGTAGTCTGCACTTCTTAATAGGTTCATTATCAGGATCTAAATGTTACTAAAACCATTTCTTTGCTCTAGTTCTTTAATTATCTTAAACTTATTGCGTCCACCAAATTGCCCATTTGCCAACCAAGTTTCCACATGTAGAGATAATTCAGCACGGAATGAGACTGCAAGTAACAAGCTAATAGGGATAGGACAAGCTCTGGTCACAGTGTAAATAGTTGCTATACAGTTAGGAATTATGTTTTACGCTTATGTGACTTGCATAAATGGTACTATATCATCGTTGTCACCCTCGCTGAGAGGGATGGAAGACTCAGGTGTAAAAGTTGTTTCTTCACATGGGATGTATGAGGATGTGCGTGTTACAGATTAGAGGTTATATCTATGTGTGTGTGCTTAGAGAGATAAAAGTTCTGAGTCTAGATAGTGCAAGCAAAGCTCCATACAATTTTAGGATACTACGTCATTTTTATCTTCTATGCATAGTGTAATTCCTATTCGTTTTCCATCCTCTTTCTAATAAACTGAAGACTTTTATTTGTTAGTGATTTGCTTTCCAATGGTACTACGATTATAGCTGAGGTGTTATTAAGAGCCATGCATCAAGACTTTCAGAACCTTTTCAGGGATATTGTTGCTCTAGAGTCCACCACTGTTACTTGCTTACAGGTATTACTGTCAGTGTGAGTTGCAGTTACTCTCGAGGCAACCTAATTTGGATGGTTAGACAGGCTTTGCCTATGTACACCAGCTTACAGTTCTCTGGTCTAAATTCTGCTTGCTTAATTCTTGGTGTTTATCCTTCACACCTGTCACTTCCCTCCAAATCTCTATGGATTTTATTAAAAAACAGAGGTCCAGGGTCATCAGAAAACATTGCCAGCTCACAATATACTTTCTCTCCTGGATTTTCTGATAACTGCATAAAACCATACCACTGTGTGCTGCAAAATACCACATTTTAACACTGCTTTGTTGAGGACCCCTAGTTCACTGCTATTCTATTTCTAGTTCACAGATGTTATTATTTATCTTGCCGATGTTGCTTTTCCCTGTTGGTCTTTTATGATGGACTTTAAAGCTTGTTGGAAAACTGACTCGTTTATGGTTGTCTTTTGAGAGACACAGTGAATGCCAGCTGTCATTCATTTCCTTTATTGTAACTCAGCATCACCTTTGCAAATGTAGCTTTCCATTCTATATATAATATATGTATAAACATACGTATTTTTCCCCTGTGAATGAAAGTGGTGAAAAGAGTATATGATATGTTCAAAAAAAAAAAAAAAAAAAAATGGGGAGGGGGTCCTTTACCAAAAAAAAAAAAATCAAATTTGACTAAACAAAACTAAAACCCAATTAATCCATAACATATGCATGTTCTGAAGTTCCTATCTTCTTCATACTATTCAGCAACGTAATGTTGGAAGATTTTTTTTGCTCGTTTTCAGGAATAATAATAATAAAAAAGCAGAAGAAAGAAATAACTGACCCTCACATTACGGATTCATCTAGAAATCTACACATTTAACTCCCAAGGCTACCTGTAAAGCAGTGTTAGACAGTGAAATCCTCTAGTTTTGGTCACTGAATCTCTCTGCCGTTAGCAGGACCCTAGTGCACATGCCAGACCTGTATAAGGCTTGCAAACATCCACTGAAAGTGGGGAGGGAAAAGAAGTCTGATGAATCCCTGGATTTACCTCTTCATTTTTCAATAGCAGTCAAGCATAGAAAATTTTTTTCTCAAGCTTATCAGGAGGTGATTTCTAGCTTAATTGCAGGTGACCTGCAAAACGAAAAGTTTCTGTGTGACAGCTTGATAAAAGAAAGATCTGGCCAGGGAACAGGTAAAATATATTAACTAGAAAACTCTTTAAAGGAATGCTCCCTACAGTTCCCTAAAGAATTCCTCCTATTTACAGAAATACATTTAAAATTTGAGTAAAACCTTTTTATATATATATTTAACTTTGAGAGTTTTCAATTCTGAAAATGTGTGGCACTGCAGATGAAACATAAATGTTCTTGTCTCATTTGCGAAAACACTCTGATGTCTCTTCGTGCCTTACTTTCAGATGAAGCTCCAGGCAGAACCTTTTGTGTGGTTTTTTTTCCTCTCATTTTGTAAGAAATGCTTACTTCTGGTATATCTTATTTTCTGGAGAAAATTGTGTGATTTAGTTAAAAAGGCTTCCCTTCTATTTATTTTAAAGGCATTAATAGTTTTAAAAATGCTCTGGACATATGTATACTATTTATGAAATCAATTTAATTTCTACCTTTGAGATTCCCTTTATGGAGGAAATGGGCACCTCAGGACTTGCTTATTATGTTGGCAAAGTAACTTGGAAAATGATTGTACTAACTCTTTGGATACAGGCCTTTAATCCTCAATAAGGGAACCTTTTTGTTGTAACAGATAAGCCAGAAACCGGTCTCCGAAGTGCAGAAAAAAAGGATTCCCAGCAGAGAGGTGTTGCAGAAAAGGTGCTCTGTTCTTTGCTGATCTTTTTACAGTTCCTGCAAATAGTTCTGTTGGAACAGGGCAGACATGATTCTGTCACAACCTGAACCTTATTTTCTGCATGGAAGTATTGTAGCAACTGATCCAAGGGCGACAGCATGTGTGTGCTGGCCTGCTCAAGCTTCCAAAAGCTCTCGCTCAGTTATTGATTTCCCCTCAGCCTGAAATGCAAGGTTTGAATCTAATTCTCAGGAGGCATAATTTAAAATGTTCCTGTGTGTAGCAAAATGAAATCTACCCTTTTGGGAAAGAGCTTCTCAAGTTGGTACCACCAGTTTGTAGGAGATGCTGTACCCAGGTAGTTGGGGTTTTTTTGCTTTGTTTTTTTTTTTTTTTTTTAAGGAAGTTAAAATGATTTTAATGATTTCTAAACATCTAACATCTTGCACATTGCTTACCTTGAAAGATCTGTAAGACTTTTAAATCAGGTAAATTTTAATTAAAAACATAATTAATGTTACTGTACAAACTTCTTGTCACCATTGGACATTTATTACCATGTAATCTTGAATTTTACCCTTGCTGCCTCATTCACCACATAGTTTCACCTTATATATGATGCTCCTTCCCGGCACTTGTGTGATTCATTTTTCCATGTCATCCATCTCATGGAGTGAAGGAGGAGAAGACGTCACGCGATTGCATTGTAGAAGGTTATAGCAATACAGTCACTAGAGACGTCAAAAGCGATGCTTTACCTTGCAAAGCAGACTTGAAGGTCGTGGTCTGCAGGCCCCATAAAGCATGTGTGCACCCTAGAAGAAGGATCCCAAACTCTAAACACTCTCTGCTTTCCTAAAAGGAGATTAGGAATCAGAGCAGCACTAGATGGTTCAAATTAAATCAGAGTAATACAACCAGGGGCCTGTCAGGGTGCATAAAAGCAGTATCAGCAGTTTTTGAAACTCCATCATCATAGAAAATAATCAGCTATTCCTGTGTTTCTGAAGAGTTTGTGATGGCCCTGGGGGTAATCAGATTATAGTATCTCTTATAGCTTTCACTTAGTGAGATGTTCTCCATCTAACAAGATCAAGGTTGGTTTCTAAATGCTGGTTCATGCCTTTGCAGCTTATAGGACGCAGGGGTTAACGTGACCTAATTACCGCTTCAGTGTCTATTTCTCATCAAGTAGAAGGCTGGTTCTTTACTCGGGCTGGGATCCCCCTTGCAAAGCAGACCAGAAGTGTTTTACAGCTGCCACAGACAGCGAGCCAGCTGGAGGGGGCTCCAGGAAGGGGAAGAGGAGCTGACTGGTAACGCAGAAGTCTCTGACTTCTCTCCAGCTTCAGCCTAGCCTGGACAATGCCTGGCATAGTCCCACAAAAGTGACTTGGAAGGACTTGGTTGCTCTCTTCTGCATTTTCAGTTATGTCTCTTGTTTTTATCTGGTATCTACTTTGCATTCCTTCTCCCTCAATTTTGGAGGAACTGAACCAAACACGGAGGTCTGAAGATAAGACCCCCCCCCAGTGATGCACTCCCATCACTGACTGCTTGGACCAGTGTGCCAAGTGCCTCTGATCCTTCTGGCAAGCTGCTACAGATTTCATTTCCTTAGCAGGACCTGAATTTCATCCACTTAGTAGCTGGCCGCAATGCCAAAACACGCTGGAGCCCAGAGCACTGGAGTTACAGATGCAGCCAACTGGACATTGCCAACCAGTTGTCCCCTGGTGTCTTTATCTTTGCCCTACAGAGCTCGTGCTCCAAATTTCCCCTTTTTCTCTTCTGCAAAGAGCTGAACTGCTTTTTTCATCTCTCTCAGAAACACTTGAAAGAGCAGGTGACGTTTTGGAAGAGTTCTCCCTTGCTAACAGAGATAAAGCTAACAGTACAGAAAAGAAATTTAAACAATTAATTAAAGTAATATTAAAGATTTAGATAGTGTGGTATAGTTGGGCATTCTTTGTGCATGCCCTCTCTGTATGTATGTATATATTTTGCAGGGAATGGTAATTTTTTTGTAGGGATATTTTCTGTGCCCTTTATTTATAGTCAGGGCAGACACGCTTCAGCTTGGCCTTGCTTTGTGGAACACTTCAGGGCATTCTGACTTCACTATTAGCTRTTCTGGAGCCTCTGGAGTTCATGTTTTCCAAATCATATGCAGCCTCAACCAGCCTGCAACGTGAAGAATCAGGATGTTATCTTTTATACATATCAGGGAATAAAAGGAAAAAAATACGTGTTTTCCCAAATACTTATGTGAGCAGAAGCCAAGGGCTTGGGGACTGCAGAGTAGGTTCAGATTCAGGAAACCCACATTTCTGCTACTGTTCTCCTCTAGTTCTTGTTTTCTTTCCTTCTCTAACTCTCTTCTCCTCCAGCATTATCTGGTTCCTAACCCACTTACCCACTGTATTTTCCTTTTTCCCATAATTCCTTTTCTTTATGTCCTTTTTCTTTTTGAACTTAGTCAGGAATTGCTCCTTGTCTCTCTGGCTTTGGATGCACCTGTGATAGCAATTTCTAGAAGATTTCTGCTCAGACTTTGGATGCCCTGAAACAGGCTTACTCCTAACAAGGTATTTTCCTCACAGAATAATTGCGGCATTTCTGGTGAAATTTTCAAGAAGCTTCACCTTGAAGCAGACACCTGGTAAGAYGAACTTACTTAGATATGGAAAAACAAATGCTGCTAAAGGCTGGGAGTTGTCACTCAATCTTTGTCTGACAGGCATTCCAGCTTATGTTATTTCAATTTACATGTGTAGGTTTGCTAGATTCTGCTAAGGTTCTCTTGAAACCATGTTTCTTTATTAAGTAATTAAATAAGTATTTTTTGGTTTGTGTCTATAGCACATATTGTTCTCATTTGAAAAAAAAATCTTTGTAAAATAATACAAACCCTTGCAAAGAAAATGCTTGAATGCAAAGAAAATGCTCATCGCTTAAAGATTCTGGTTACTTTGGATTTTCTCTGCCAGAGATTGGATGGAGTAGTTACTACATTAGGAACCAGATGAAAAACGCAGGCTCTAAATGGACAGTGCATTGACTTAGCGAGAGGGAAATCAACAGATGCTATCTAGCCTTTCCCCAGTCACTTCATACGGGCTCTGCGTTCAAGGTGCAGATTTGAAAAATTGTTGTTTCTCAACTGCGTCCTGAGTTATTGTGCACACCAGTAACTTGGTCATTTACAAAATCAAATGTTTTAGRTACAAATCCTGTAATTCCCAAGCCCGCCAGAAAACTTGCTCCTTAGCTGTTCGATTCATCTCTGTATTTATAGAAGGCTTGGGGATTTAGTGTCTCCGATGTCTCTGCAGTGTGTGTTTCTTTTCCTGGTCAGTGCAGGGAAAAGTTAAGAAGCTTTTATCTTTATGGAGATGCTTTGTACTCCAATGTGTTCATGACACAGGGAAGCTGTTTAAAGAGCAAAGCTTGTTAGCCTGAGTATTCCATGTGTTAGGATGTCRAAGGATGATTTGCAAAAAGGCTGTGAGGGAGCAGCCCTGCTCACGGCCAGCAGTGGCAGATTTACAGCCTAGGACAAACAGGACACGTTGCATCCGCTGTACTTAAGAAGATTTCAGTAGTTTCTGCTTTATGAGGTGTCTTGTCCTAAGAAAAAAAATACGGAAAACCTTAGAAAACTCTAGATGCTTAATGTGTGTCTAATGAACACAGAGTATCTGCATATGCAACATGCTGGCTTTACCTGGTTGGTTTTCCCAACATTTACTTTAGAGCTGAATCACAATGTTCCACGAAAAACAAGAATTAATGCATTAATTAGCAATTGATAAATAATAACTATTTAGCTAAGAATTCTTCTTTTGCTCTCTGAATGTGGATATAGCTAGAGGGCTTTTAATTTAGATACTCTCAACTTTCCGACAATTTTAGAATATAGTATAGTGATTTAAAGTCATAGTGTGAAACCTGCCTTTCTGCAGCACATCTGAAAGCTGCTGATATGCAGCTCTGAAGCCAGGGAGCAGCCCATTTCTGTCACCTGAGCGGGGCTGATTTGAAGGTCTGTCACTCAAGCTGGTTTTCACTGTATTCAATCCATGTGGGCTCATAGTGGAGACACTACAACCTTCAGCTGTTTCACTATGTTAGCAGTGCATAGATGATTGCATTTCTCATTCTATATTGGAAAAAAAACCGAAGGTGTGTGCGTTTGCAAGCTTTGAGTCTCGTTTACTTAGATTAAAAAAAAAAAAGATTTGATATTAAGTTTCAGAACAGGTTTGATTGAAAATGGGAGTGCTCCTTCAAAGATTTTTTCCTAAATACAGGGTTTTTTAATCAAAAGCATTTTAAAAGCTGTTGGTGTAATGTGTGCTACATATTGGGGGGAAAAAAGGCAACAACAACAAAACCCTTTATTATTGACTTCTAAATGAAGAAAGAACTATTATCCTAACTCCTTGCAAAGAGTAGATGACAGTTGTCAGCTAAAACACTTAGGCAATTCTCAGTCCTGGAATTCTTCTCATTTATATTCAGCTACTTTATGCACTGGTATTCAGGCATTTTATGCACTTCCATTCAAATATGTGTTTATATAATTTATCATCTTTCTAGATTTGTATTTCAGTAAGTGAAAGGTAGTAGCATTAATTCATCTTGAAACAGCATTAATTCATCCCAAAAGGTTAGGCTTCCTGTGTCTTTATTCTCTCTCATTCACAGATTTAATCAAGGCCACGAGTTTGAACGCTTTGCACAGTTYGGACTTACAAAGGTAATTCCAATCTGGCTAATGGGGCTCCATCCATTTTTGGGTGTTACTGGTGTTCTGAGCAGGCTGTGAGCAAGAAAACTGCCAGGAAGGCTTAGAGCAGAACCTCAGGAGGAAAAGGGTTCTCTTTTCAAKATCAAAAATCAGAAGTCTTGCTTAATCCACACATTATCAAAGCTACAAGCTCCTTGGCTTGAGGTTTTTGGCAGAACTCTGTTGAAAGGTAATTTTTCATACTGTTTTGCAAAATCACGTTATTGTCAAGTGGTAATAGCATAACAAGAGCATAACTCATGGGGGATGTTGTTAGTCTGTGTTCCTGTAAGTCTCAAACTGTGGAATGTTTTCATATTTGCTGCATCTGGAGGCAAGATGCTTTTGGACATGTTTTTTGTTTAGCGTAATAAAGCTGAGTATTCTGAATAATAGTGTGTTTAATAATAAATAAAAGTTATGTAGCATCTTCTGTCAGAGGATTGTGAAGAGCTGTAAACATGTTATTTAGGCCTTCCAGCCTTTTTGTGAGTTGTAAATACTTTTATCCCCATTTTAAAGATTAATAACATAAGGCTTAGTCAGGTGAAGCAACTCATCTGCAGTTAAAGTTGTGAGCCAGTAGAACCACCAAGCTGAATTCCTAAAGGATTAGCTAAAACCATCAGGTTTGATACTTGTCTTTGTACTATTTCTCAGGTTTAATCTTTAATRGTTCTAAAAACTCATCTTACAGGAAGTTTTGTGCTGAGTACAAAGTCTTGTTCTGTAGCGGAAGAATGATGTATGGATTAACAGAAAAAGAAGCTTCTGATTTAACTTAAACCTTAATTCAGTTTAGTACAAACAAACATTAAACCTCAGATATTTATGTTTTCTTCATTCTTCATTTGGAAGTGCAAGAAATCTCTTTTGTCTCTTTGTCTCCCTGTTGTTTAAGGACTTTTGTCCTTAAACCTTTTCAGCATCTTTTAGTTTTTTACATCTAGTACTAAAGCCCCTGATCTTTTCTGGAGCAGAAACATGATTCTTTTCTACTGTAAGCAGAAGCATTATCAATAGTTAGCCAGCTGATAGCTCCAGTTGTTGTTCACATTACGAGCTCAATGCTTTTAGGTATCCAGGCCCTGTGAATAAGTTGTGTAAGAAAAGGAGACCTAATTCAGATGTTTTTTTTTTTTTTTGCTGTGGTAGCATACCCGTTCTGCCTTTCCTTGGACGAAGTCTTTCAGAAATCAGATATAAAATTCTGGTTATTTTTTTTAATTACTATTTTCAAAACGCCAGCACTAATTCATTTTTAGAACTTTTTTTTCCCGTGGTTCCATAAATTGTTTTTGCAAGCTAGAACTTATTTTTAATATGTAATAAATATATATGTGGCTGAAGTAGAGGAAGAGGAGAGAGAACAGTTCCAGGACTGAAATATTCAACTATATTATAACAATAGTTCAACTAGGTAAAAAAACCTGCTGATCCAACTGATGATTTGCAGTGTGGTTATATTTCAGTCAGGTCCCTATAACTGGGTCAGGACGTATCCTAGGATGTGGAGGGATGTGTGATGGTCAAACCCGGAGTGCCGGCATGCGAGGTGGCTCAGTGGTTGTACTAGTAAATACACAGGGCTCTGCCTCCCAGGGTAGCGCTGGGGCAAAAAGGTTAATGCAGTTCTGGTTGGAAGAAATGGGTTTTAATTAAGTAGGTAAGGAGAAATTATACTGGAGCACACTGTTTTCATGTGTAGTGYCTATACTTTAATGGCATATAGAAAACCAGAAGGAGATTCTGAGAAAAACTCCAAAATGAATCAAGGTCTTAATAGTGAGAGGTTTAAGGAACTTAATTTATTTAGTTTATCAAAGAGGAGGTTAAGAGCTGATCTGATTGCAGGGTATAAATATCTGCGTACTCGGAAGGTGTCTGACATGAGGGCACGCTTTAATCTAATACAGGGAGGCACAACTAGGTCGAGCGGTTTATAGCAGACGCAGTAAAGGAAGGATTTTTAGCTATGGGAATAATCGACCGCTGGCATAACTTCCCGGTGAGGTTTCCTGGTGCATTTCTCAGAGCTGGTAACTTTTAAGTGAAGGTTTGGCTTTTCCTTTTTTGTCTTTCCCTTAAAATTTGAGCTCTGGTTGACCGCAAATTCTTGGACTTCATAATAGGAGAGGCTGAAATGTTCCAGGGGRTAAAATTGTGCCATGTGTTGCTCAGGTAATGAGATATGCTGTCTCCTTCTGCCCTAAAAGACAATGAACCTGTAAGATACGTTTTYTTTTAAAGGGGGAACATGTAAGAGCACCGCAGGGGATGCTGGAGGACCTCATGTAGAAACGCGGAGAGGGGTGGCCAAGGGGGTCTGCCCAGCAGCACACAGAGAAGCAGTGTCCTGCGTGCTGGTCTAGCAGCCCTGCAAGCTCATTCACAGAAACAGTATCAATTTTCAGCTTTCAAAAATAAAATTAAGTTCTGTCTGTACTTCTGAGATGATGAAGGTGAATTTATTGGCATTTCATTTCTTTCAACACATAATGGTTATTCCCAATTGTAGATGCCTTTTGGTAGGCTTGTAGAAGTAGAAATGTAAACTCCCATTTTTTTTTAATGCATTTTTTGGTACTCAGTGTTATTCTAACAACTCAGTGGTACTCAGTGTTATTCTAACAACWCTTGATGTGTTGTCTGGTATGCTAACAAATGAACCACCACAAGATCTTTGTTTTGTTTTCAGTTGCTTTTGGGCTGAATTTGCTGACTAGCAGTGCATGGTGGCAGCTACTGTTTACCTGAGGGCAGGTGGCACTTAGGGCTGCACTGATCAAGAGAGGGAGAAGCAAACGCAGGAAGAAGTTGCATTCAGCTGCTCAATCTGTCGGAGTGCAATGTTGCTTCTGTATTTGGGAACCATGTGGGAGAGACGGCAGATATTAGTCCCTGGCACCTTCCTGTGTTTCAACAGATGCCCAAAGTGCGTGCTGGCATCTTTCTGTGTTTGAGGGAAAGACATCAATGTAGAATTTAAAAAAAAAAAAAAAAAAAAAAAAAAAAAAAAAAAAAAAAAAAAAAAGGAGAGAGAGAAGAAGAAAGAGTTACTAATATAAGATCCTCCTCAATAATAGAGATACTAGCCATTTACCTTTGCTTGATTTTTCTGCCCCCAAACTGCTTTGAGGAACATTGAACTAGAAATGTAGGAGGGGAAAGTAGTGTTTAGAGAGAGGAAGGAAAAAAAAAAATCCCTAACCAAAGAGAGTATGCCTGGGTGAGGGTACAGGCTCTGAGCCAGTCAAGCAGGCAGATAAGTAGGGAGCTTATCAGACTTCTCAMAATGAAATTAAGGAGTGCAAGTCAGCAGTGCTGACTGCAGGGTTGCTTGTAATGCAGAATGAGCAAGGACATATATAACAGTACAGTGCTCACTTCAACAGTAAATTACTCGTAACATTAACACAATAAGGGAGATGTTCTTTGCTGTGGCAAAAGCAACCCTAATGGAAAAAGGGTTCTCACTAGTTTGCATTTGCCAAAGAGCAGAAAGCTACCACATCACAATGTTAGATTTTCTGGTTTTATGTTATTTTTTTCTGCACTGTTTATTTGATTATACACTGGACACTTAAAATGTGTTCTGTTGAGTACGTGCATTCACCCATATAACTGCATTAGTCATCACAACATGTAGAGGTCTGGTGGGATTGTGTGTAAATGGCAGAGTTCACAATAAGCTTCAGTGTAAGCTCTGTAGTGGCAACGAGCCCGGTGGTACTCAGAGCTGGGGTTCAAACACAAAATGAATTCATGCTGGTGTAAGGCCTTATGGTCTAGGAGGGTGTTGGCTGCTGTTTGCCTGGTTACTTGCTTATAATGAAGAAGAARCAGAAAAGAAAGAAAAAAAAATACAAAGTAGGAGTGCTGTCAAACAGTGTGGAAAAATCTCAACTTCATTTACATTCTGCCACTGCACTGCTAACTTATCTATGCCACTGTTTGCTCCCTTTAATTACCAGAGGGAAACATTGGATTATGGTATCAGCTTGTTCCATATCCTGTTTGAAAATTTGCTTTTTCGGAGTGAAATGGCATAGTATGCCTCAGGGTCACTGTCTGTGTTTTTACAGAAGCTTCTTAATCACCAGTGGTTAAGTGATACTCATTTAAAGCTCTTATTCCCATTTATCAATACGCTGTTTACAAATGCTTCTCTAATTACGTAATTCTATATTTGACCTAAGAGTTATGCCATGATATAAGGTGACTGAAAGAATGGCATAAACTCCCAGTAACAATTTTAAACTTTCCTCCGAGTTGAACGGGGATCCTGTCTAACAGAGGTTGCTTGCTGTGAAACAGAGGTGCCATTATTGGTAACTGTTATGAGAAGATAGAACTTTTAGCTGTATATCTTGGTAGAAGTGATGGCAATAACATATATGACACTTGCTTTAGCCTCCCTCAATAGCTATAGGAAGAGAAAGCAAATTTAGAGATTAGGTCATTAAGTAAAAATAGTAGATGCATATCAATACTCAGACACTAACCCAGGTGTCTAACCCACAATTTATCATGCTACTTCATCCAAGYTCCAAGTCATACAAAAATCTGGACTTATGTAAACTTTTAAACTGGAGATTGAAGCCAAGCAAAACTAATAAAACTATTCTGTATTTGCCATACCACAAAACAACTTTTTCTGCAATATAGCATCACCTCATTTAAATAATAGGCTTAAATTGATCTTAATCTTTATGTTGTAGCAGCTTACCCCTTGACAGGTTCAGTGTGATTCGTCATCTTTCTGAGGCTCGCAAATTGGGGTTTTTTTTTACTGTCAGCTGTGTGTAAAGAGGCTGTTAAAATAGCTTGTAACCAGAGCTTGAGTTTCAAGGAAGAAGTTCTGCTGATGCCCTTAGCCAGTTTGATCTTTTTCTCCTTCCAAGGCATGTTCTTCCTGTCTCTCAGAAGTCTAGATCAGTTCCTAAAATTCACCAGGGAAAAGTCTGTAGCTACCTAGACATATTGCTGCTCAGGAGAGTTTTACTGGTAGTGCAATTTAGGCTGTTAGGAAGAAAGTTGTAGACAAGATTTTCTCTGTTGCATTTTCTGAAGTGCTCTCGGTATCTTGTTTGGGACCAGAGAGTTAGAATTGTAGTGCCTGGCTGAAATGAAGTCAAAAGTTAATGTTTAATGTTTATAACTCCACCAACTCCACAGAGGTGCATATGCTTCACGACGAAGACAGGGACAATTCTGTGTTTTCAAATAAAAGAAAGACCAAAGGATAAAAGTAGCAGAAGAGGAAATAGGCGAGTGCTCTCTAAACAGGGAAGCAACTAGAGAACTTAAACTCTGATGCAGCTAATTTTCAGAATTGGTAAAATTCTGAGAAATAGGGAAGGAAGACTTAAGAATTTCAAGCTGACCAGGTGGTTGCTGGACAGTTAGTTCAATTTTGTACTTGAAAAACTATGTTTCTGTAAAAACTACAGTATGAAAACTAGGGTAACCRTGACTGTAACTTAAAAGAACCATTCATTAAGGAGCAACAAGGGCCAAAAAAATCTCACCATGTGTGTGTGCTTAAGTGCTTCTACCTAAAATGAAGGTTGTTGTTGAAAAAGAAGTTAGAAATAGCTAAGAGAAGCTTTTAGATGGTGAGGAGGTTGCTAAAGGGGCACCTTGGATTCAGTATGTACCACACATGCAGGGCTTAAGCAAAGGTAAAAGGAAGCTGGATATAGCTGAATAGAAGAGCAAGGAAAGGTGTTAGGAACGATAAGACATCCTTTGAAAAGCTGAGATTGTGTGTCAGTGAAGACTATATAAAAAAAAAAAAAACACAGACTTTAGCAGATTAAAAAGTGAAAATAGAATAAAGAAGGTCAAAAAAAGTTCAAGGAGAGCACAAGAAAAGCAATCAATGTAATATTAATCATTCCTCAAACACATCAGGAATGAGAAGAGTTTGGGTAACTCTGCAGGCCCAGTTGGTGATTAGACTTGAAATGGCATTTAGAGGCCAAAGCCCCTGAGAAGAGCTACTAATGACTTGGAGTAATGAGAAAGTGTTGGGACCAAATGCTACTCACCCAAGAGTCCTAAGAGAATTCAAGGGTGAAATTGTTGGATGACTGATGATGATGATGTGTATCAGCTCATCTCAAACTGCTTTTGTACCAGAGGACTAAAGGGTGCCTAACACGATGCAGATTTTAATAAAACATTCCAAGGAAATAAGYAAGCGAGAGGCATATTTGTGCTAGGAAATTAGTAAAAAACTCAATAAAAGACTAGTATGAGGATATACCAAATTAACTGTAAACTCTCAGGAAATGGTCAGCATAAATTCTTTTTAACAGAAAACTCTACTTTGCAAACATATCAGAGGTTTGTAAGGGGTCAACAGCATGTGGATATGGGTGTCCTGATTGACATATTTTGAGTTTTCATTATTTTTTTCACGAGTCTCATGGCAAGACCAAAAAATTGCAAAGGAGCCTGAGAGGCTGAACAATAAATGACAGCTGAAACTCCATCTATATAATTGTAAAGTGATGCAAATAGAGGGAAAACTTATCTTAATTTCACATGTACACTGAAGAGCTATGAACGGCTGTTAACACTTAAGAGTAAGACCCAGAGGTTATGGTAGGTGATTTTGTGAAAACATCAGCTCAGAGTTTGCTACTTGAATACAGTGCTTTATTCCTAGCCATATCTTCAAAATATTTAATTGAATTGTTAAAATATGGTCCAATGAGAAGGAATTTGCAGTAGCTATTCAGTTCTATAAAATAACAGAAGTTGGTTTTTAAAACACGGTATTTGTTGAGGGGGAAAGGACCCTGCAAAGTCATTTCTGAATATATAGCTCAACAAATTGCTCTCCCCTCCTTCCTACTCCCTTCCTCCCTGCAATGAAGAGGATAATTTTATGCAGTTACCTGAGATCAGTTTACCCTGCAGCATTAATTTCCGAGCAGAGAGATACTATTTTACTTTTCCAGCATGCTGTAATCGACCCGGGGTTCTGATATATTTAAAACCTATTAATTGTTAATGTTGCACTTCTTGAATTCTAACCACGAGCAGCCTGCGATCGGGACGCAGCTCCGGCACGGATCCGGCACTGCTCCCCTTGGGATGCTCTGGGGCTGGGGGAGGCAGCCGGGGCTTGGTGATCCTGGGAATCTGACCTCATGCTGCTGCTCTGCCTGCAGTGGGGATCTCTTTGCACCCCACGCATTGACTCTGCCACAGTAGGGCCCGAATGTTAGTGCTGAGGACGGCTGCCGGCAATCTCCAGGAGAGACACTCATCCCTTCTCCCTTTCGTGCGTGGGACTGCTGATGCTCGTGGGTATTTTGGCTCTTTCTTTTCACTGCTCGCACACTTTGACTAGTTGAGGTACTTTKTAGCATTGCTCTTTGGTCTGGATTAGCGTAATAATTGTAGTCAAGCTGAAAGGCAAAGCGTATCTTCTGTTCACAAGAAAAGAAATGCTGCTCCCTAATAATGCAGTAGTCTGTGGACAGATATCATAAATGTGCTCATGTACATTCACTGGCATCTCTGTTATAAAATGAATGCTCAAAATGCTTTTAATCTGCATGCATAATTGCACCTCTCATATTATGCCGGGTTGTGCAATACATGATGCAAGTCAGAAACAAGTTGTTTTCTTATATTTTAATCTGTTCAACTTTGCTCTCACTTTGGATATAGTGTTTTAAAACAGTGTTGTTATATTCCAGAAATAGAGGAAATGATATTTATTTCAAATTTTATTTTAGACTGTATCTATCACATTCATTGTTTACCAAAAAAAAAAAAAAAGACCTACCATTTGATGACTTAGTAGTTCATTCCAGCTGCTTTTAATTTTGTAGTTATCTGTTAATGTGACACTTTTAGGGCTGTAAAATACAATATTTAATAGCAAAAATTTTTAAAAATAGTAGAATTGCTCCAGAAAATGTATATTAACAGTGACATTTACAAAACTAAGCATTTGATTTTGAAGGAATGTAGCAAGAAAGCTATCTAACCTTAGTTCAAAAATAATATTTATTGAATGTTGAATGTTAGGTAGTAGAGTATCTGAAAACCTATTCTTACACAGATATGATGCAAAATATTTTTTAATTTATATGTTTGTGCGTGTGCATATATGCAGGAAAAATCCTCATAATTACATGTTTACCCTTCCAGAGAAAAGAAAACTGCAGTAAGCGAAAATCACAGTATTTGGCCTTTGGGTTTAAAAATTCTGAAAGCACCTAATTTACTATTATAATTCTTATACTAATGAATCATTTATTTCAACTTTTCTTTCTTCCTTTAATAATTCATTTTAATATCAAATGTGATATGCACCATGAAAGGCTCAGGCTCATCTRTAAGATCAAGCTCAAAGGTCCAAGCTCATGTGCAAGGCAGGGTCAGCTCTAGTATCAACCTGGATATGCTATTTTATGTCAATTGTGAGGATGCTTCTGAATCCTTTGGAGTCAGGAAATTCATTTTAGCCCATGTTACATCACAAATGAGACTGTGCTTAAATGAGGCTACCTCTGAGCAGTAGCAGTTATAAAGTCCTTTTTCTGAACAGCCAGAACAGATCTTCAACTCTAGCAGCACTAATAGTGCTTCTGAAATCTGGAGCTGAATTGGTGACCTACAGGAGTCCTGATGTTTAGGAAAGATATAAGCACTTTTGTCTTCCTGAAATTCTCCAGTAAAATTTAGGATTACTCTATTCAATGATTGGCTCATCTCAAAATCTTTGAGAGGCAAAGCATTTTCTCAATCATGGTAACTTACGCAACCTTTCATGGTGTTAATGATCCATGTGTTCTCTGCTACCCTGGATGCTCTCCCCGATCGCATTCCTTGCCAGCACTGCTTTGGAAATGCTTGAGGATTTTTCCCAGCAAGTAACAGTCAAGCCTGGAACCTCCTCTTGCAAAGAGGTCTTCATGGAACAGTATTTTCCAACAAGTGCTAATATTTATCATCAAATYGAAATAACTCTGCTCTGACCAGAAGTATTTTTAATAATGTGTCTCTTGAACCAACATGGGCTTGCTGGATGTTAGATGTGACATTGAGACCTTAAGAGCACAGAACCCATGTGCAGGGTTGGAGGAGGGACTATGTAGTAGTTGAGGGGTGGCAGCAGCAGCAAGGAGCTGCCTTCTTTTCCATAGGCTTTTTTCAGTCCCTAACCTGAGCTAAATTTAATTATTTGRAAGATGAAATATTATTTTCTCTTGTTTCATCTTTAAAAAAAAAAAAAAAGGAAGAAAATCTTACAGCAGAAAGCATTTTTTAAGCTTTTTCTGTAATGTGTATTACCCTGAGAAGCTGTAAATTGATTATTGTTTGTCTTCCAGATGGATCCTGTGCAAAAAGCAGTTATAAATCATACATTTGGAGTATCCATTCCCCCAAAGAAGAAACAAGTCATTTCTTGTAATGTCTGCCAGCTTCGTTTTAACTCTGATGTGAGTATTGGCTATTTCTCTCTTTCTCCCTTCTTTTTTTTTGTCACAATAGGTATGATTAATTCCAACCTCTTTTTTGGGGAGGAAGAAAAATCTTCTGCAGTTCAGCCTATATTCTGAACAGCCTGTTGTGCTGATATTTTGAGCGCTTGGAGGTGGAATTCTGTAGTGGTATCCAGCCCTTTATTTTCTTGCATGTTCCTGGCAGCTAGTGGTTTTTACATGTGAACTTAATTCATCAGTAGAGACTGCCACCACCAAGGTAAYACAACTAGCTGAACACCCAGAGCTGACTAAAACACATCTTTTTCCCTGGTTTTGAGGACTAGATAGTGTAGTTTTTCTCATGTTCATAGATGTGGAAGGAGAACTGCCACAATATCCAATGTCATGTCCGTGGATATATTCATCCTGTGCCATCTTTGTTTTTTTCCCTAAATTTTCTAAAAATTCTCAGCTCTGATACTAGAAAATAAATAACCATGCTTTTATAATGGATGGTTTTGAGAGTGGATGAAGCATCATGGGCATAGCTAGCATTAGTTTCCTTTACCCAAGGATATTCTGAAACATCCTGCAAATTTTATTTTAGAAGATTCTGAGGTTCTAGTGATGTTGTTAATACTGCAAAGKTTTTGTATTTAAATGAAAAAATAAATAAGCAGAACATATAGGAGTATTTGTAGAAGAGTTTTCTTAGCATTTTTATTTTAAAAGTTACCTAATCTCTTACTGGGCTATTTGGTTTCTTCTAAGAAGCTTACCTCCAGGTTCAGACTTTTGAACCTGAAGAGCTGAATATCTAAGTGTTTGTTGCCTTTTCTTTGACAGAGATTATTTTATCTGCATTGACATATTTTCACTGAAATAATGTCCAATCAACTAAGCTCTTCAGACTCTTATGTAGGTAGAATCTTCTTGTATGTACACGCATACACACAGACACATGCAAGCATTCATGTATATGTTTTTCAATATATATTTATACTTACACATGTTTTCTTGTGGCAGTTATTCCTTTAAAAAGTGATATATAATTCTCTCAACTTGTTAAAATCTTCATAAGAATTTGCTGAGGCTTTTTCTGGTGACAGCAAAATTACAATAGTTTCTACTAAAACTTTGGGCACATATGCACGGCATGTTGTAGAATGAGATTTGTAGCACAGCTGTGTCACATTTGCAGTTTCTTCCACTTGCTCTGCAAGGTTGACRTGGTCCTTATTGCTGATGGCCATTTTGTTCCTTTGAACTTACTTTGACCTAAATTATGCAAGCAAATGAAATAAGAATGACAGAAGTTAGCTATTAAGTGATTTTYTTACTTTTGTTCTCCTAAACAAATTTCAGCTGTGTGATCTTTGAAGCTTCTGACCTGATTTTTGCAGCAATTTTTATATTGTATGAATAACATCTCAGCTAGTGCAAATTCATCTGTGAGGAGAAGAAAATTGAGTTCTTTGCCTGGAACCTTCTCACACTGTGGACACCCRCTGGTCTTGATCAGTAGACCAAAATATTTCTGATTATTCAATGTATAGTTTTGAAAACTCTTATTAAATGGATAAAATAAATTGCAAAGGTTTCAGATTTCTTCTCAGCCTCTATAGGTCTATCTTTGAYTGTTCTGGAATTAGAGATAGAGATGGGTCTACAGATGTCAGGAAGAGAAAGTCTGATTTCAGGGATGGACTTTTAAGTAAGCTGTCTCCACTGTGGGAATAAAAGTATCTAATGTTTAAGTGATACCTCTTATTTTGAAAAACAAAAAAACGGCGAAATTAGTGTTATTTTTCTTCTACCATATTATAATTTGAGTTTTCTAACTGAATTCTTCAGATCTTCCAGTCATCTGTCGTTTTAAAACAATTCTTAAAAGGTACAAGAGTAAAAGATATGCATACAAACTCTAAGCTCAGATGCCTTTTAGCCTCATCTCTAGTATATGCTTCCAAAAAAACAAGTGATGGGTTTTGACTCATACAGTCTATGCATTGGAGATTAATCTCCAAATATATGAGGAAAGTAAATATATCCCCTCAAGACAGACTGCTGCTTAACCTGGCTCTCTTCCATAAATTTCAAGAGTCTTTAAGGAAAAACCATATGGAGTTTGGGGAGAGGTGAGTGGTTCTTTGTTTGTTTGTTTTCCTCCCAATTCTTAATCAGAAAATGCTACAAGATGAAAGCTATTAATAGAATATTTATGATCTTTAAGCCAATTTTGTAAATAAATTATTTAGCTTGGGGTTGGTAGCTTTGAGAGTCCAGAAGTGACTAGTGTCAGTACTTGTTGTGTCTTCTGGTTTCTTCTTCACACAAAGATTTCCAGAATTGTTTGAATTACCTTTTGTTCTTGATTGTGCATTGTTTATATTTGTGTTTAAAAAAAAAAAAAAAGCCTAAATTGCAAAAATAGGTGCTTGCAAGCTTATAGTCAGTAGTTACTGGAAGATTAAGTTTGGTTATGAAATCCCCTTATATAATGGGTCTCTAATTATAAAGGTTATATTAAAAACCTCACAGCACTGTCTAGTACTCATATTCACCCTAAGTATGAATCTTTATGCAGGAGCAATCCTGTAARTGCCAAGTAGGGATGGCTAAAACCAGACAAATGGTCAGTTGTCAAAAGAGTACTAGATTATTTAACAGTTTCCACTTCTCTAGGTAAACCAAAGATCCCAGTTATTTATGAATGGAATAACTTTTAAGCTTATACGAGTGTCAAAACTTATACCTTAAGGTTGATTTACTAAAACTGGAACAAGAAGCATAAGGTATTTCAGGACTAAATGCATGCCAAAGCCATTCATTGAACTTGAGTTTTCAGTTTATTAATTTTATGCATATTTGCATATTTACTAAATGATTTCTTTTAATAAATTATCAATATTAGTCATCTTCAGAATGTGAATACTGAGAATTTAGACGCTCAGAGCTTTTTAAATCACTGAAAGTCCACAGTAGCAGTGTTCTGCTATTCCATATATACATATGTACATATACGTAAGTGAAAACTTACGTTTTGCATTTGCAATTCCTCATTTGCTTGTTTATATTTATACAATTTTTTCCGTATGTACCCAAGTAAAATCTGAATGCACATTTGTAATACATTGAAGAGTCTAAGATGGCATAGGTTGTGAAGAAGGTTCTAAAACCTAGAGTGAAAATGTATTAGATCCTTTTCTGGAATACTGCAGTTTGGTGTATGTAAATAGTGTAAGGAAAGTTCTATACATTATCTTTGAGTGTCCGTGTGACCCATTGTCTTTGTTCCTTTTGTCCTTTTCCTATCCTCTATGCAATACATTTTTATCAGAAGGGAAAGGCTACACATTTTATTTAAAGAACTTCTATGCAAATGTATAAGTGCTCATCATGAATGAACCCAAATGAACATTTAGATATTAATGCTGTTAACTTTGACAGTGGATAGCCAATTCAATTAAGTAACATGAGGTCTTCCTCATTTGAAGAGGACCAAATTTACATATATGTGTTTGTGTTTGCATGTTTTCAGGCATTCGGGGCACTCGAGGCTTTTAATCATCTATTCTTGTACTCCTGAAGTTTTTTTCTGAAATTTCTGGAGCTTACCCTGTATTTAAGAAAACTTGGAAGGATTGTACAAGCTGCTTATGGCAGTGCTGTGTCCTTAGATATCCTGGCTGACCTCCGGCTGCATGTCCTTTGTCAGACCTACCAGCCTGGTACCACAGGTATTCAAATGACAGGGGACATAGTTATTCACCCTAAGTATCAGCTCAAACATCCTCATTAGGTTATGTGATAAATACTGCTTAAACACCCTCAGTTATCCCTGATAGTACAGCAATATTAATATCACAGATAAGTAATTCCAAGTCAAGGATGTTAAGGTTCAGATTATTACAGCTTTAATTTGGTGTTTATCATAGGGATGGCATTTCATCCTTATGTTCAAGGAAAATGAATGAAAAAAAAAAGTTAAGAAGGAATCAAGAGAAGATAGTTTTTTCCTAAGCTGATTTTTCATGACGGTAGCCACTCGAAGTCAACTGGTGATGGGTTAAGTTGGAAAAACAGTTGAAAAAGGGGTATTTATATAGTAGCTGGTGAGATTGTTAGGATAGAGACTCARCTGTCATTGATTTCATCCTATGTAGACAGACATGCTTTGAAAAAACTAACTGAAACAAAAACCCGATCTATTATCAGCTGATAGTTGCATTTGGATTTCTTCCAGTATATAACAATCATATTTTCTTTTTTACAACAAAATATATGTTAACACTTTTAAAATATCTATATGGTGGTTAAGCAGTGTTTCACTGCAGTAATGTCTAGTGTATCACTAAAGTTTAAGCTATGGTCTTTTATTACTCAGCTAAGAGAAATTTAGAAATATCTCAGTGATATTCATTATCATCAGAGAATATTGAGCAGAGGAGGAAGAATCCATGTGGAACAAGTTGTTGTAGAGAGTCAGATTTTATACACCAGTAAAGGCCAGCAGAGCAAGGGGCACAGCTTTATTCCAAAAAAGAGGAAGCAAAGCATTCAGAGACAGATCTAGCTTAGCCTTTTTAAAATTTTTTTCTTCCAAGAATTCTGGGAGTCCTTCCAAACCCGTGGTATATCTGTATGGACTTTACAGATAAGCTTTGCTAAATAAGCTTTCATATTAACTGTGTAAGCCGAATTCATTGTTGCTTTTTGTGTTTTGTGCATTCTTACAAAAACGAAAAGCAAATTGAGTGAGTTTGCTGACTTTTTATGATACCCACAAGAGAGCCCAATAGAAAAGGGCAAGGGAAAGGGGGCTTGTTTTTTATCCCATATAGTTTCTTTTCTGTCTGCTCTTGGCTCAATCTTCCTGTTCCTTCTGGCCACCAGACAAATCTACAGCTTCTCCTGCAGCTGCCGTGTGGCAACAAGTGCCCCTGGCAGCTGTGGAGCTTTGGCCACATTGTGCCCGAGTTGTCTSTTGTGTTCTCTTGTCTGACACTGCAGCTTGCATCTGTGAGAGGAAGGTAAGTCATTGTTGCAGGGACGCCCCTTTTGGCTTCTGAAAAATTGCTTTTATTTTCCATATCTTTTCTAGTAACTTCTCTTTGCTCTTCTCACTCACTATTTGTTTTGATACTCTCAAAGTTTTTGGAGCTTGAGCATTATGCGGTAATGTCAAAAGTAATCCATTCGCTTTCCTAGTCTCCAGGCCTTGTGTACTCAACGCTTACTTGCAAATATATTATGTCAGTCACCTTTTTGGGAGGCAGGGTAGAGGGAAAACTGTTTTCATCTGTTGATCACATCTAAAAGAAAACTATGCTTTGCATATGCCTCCTCCTGCACTTACTGCATACCTTGTGTTCATCAGGTAAAGGCTGGTAGGTGCTGCTTTATGTTCGGAAAGGATGTCATTTGATTAAAATACACTTGTGTTTATGTAGTGGACTGCAGTCTAGGAGTGTGGTGATGGTAGGTCAATAGTACTTCTCCAGATCACCTATAAATACCCAGAAATCTAGAAAAAATCATAAAGGGAGTTCAGAAAAAGCATTTGTTTTTAAGGTCATATTATTAAATGCATTCAAAGCTAACAAAAAGGTGACATGGTGGTAACTATATTTTAGAAAAGTCAATACTAATTTGTGAAGTTTAGGTAAGTGTTACTAAGTGTTAACTTTGTGAATTAGAATGAATTACTCATACTGTCAAAAAGATGAAACATAAAATGATGAACAGCTTCAAAGAAAAATCTACAGAACTATTATGGCCTAAGTTGTCTGTATTGATTCTTTGAGTTTGGAAGGTAGTGAAGCAGTTATGGGGTAATTAAAAGCATAAATTCTTGAATCTTGGGAAGGTAATTCTCTGGTTTGTAGACAGAGCTGACAAAATGATGAAAATTTCAGTTTCAACATGACAGAAATATTGCATGATTATAGGGTGTAGGTTATAGTGTTCTGAAAGTTCTGCTCAAATGACAGCTATTGAACAAAGTTTTTAACTAAGTTTGATTAGAGAGTTGTTTCTTATTACTTGCCTGATCTCTACAGATTTTCCATTTTTCCCTGTTCTCTTGAGTAGTAGGTAACATTCTTGGAGAATATTTGTACAACAAAGTTATGTACGCTGTAGTTTTGCAGATTTCTTCTTAAATCTATGCTTAACATCAAACTAAAGATAAAACTGAAAAAATTCAACTCAGTTCCTAATTAGCACACTATATAATTTCCACTGAAATTATACAAGGCTAGTCACCGATTTTTATTTATTTATTTTGGATTTACATACATAAATCTGCATGCTATTCTAACATGATGCTAACAGGTAAGCTAGATAGTCATGTATTTCTTAAATATTTCTTCGATGTCTTATTTTAAGAAAGGGAGTGTAGTAGTTTAGGACAGTAGTTGCAAATTATGATTTATTTGGGGGTTAAATGGTTCTTTGGTGCTCCAGTCTTGCAAAGAGAGCAACCTTGCTAGGGACCAGTGTTGTTGCAGCCATAACAGAAGGTTTTTCATGGAGATGCTGCACATGCTTTTATTACACAACTTCTCATAACTGTCTAATCTGACACAATTTTGGTTAGTCTAGTTAATTCCACAGTTTTATGTAAATGGAGTGAATTTTTTTATACTTGAAACTATATAGTTATGTCAGCAGTTTCCTATAGTATATACACACATATATACATCCTTAACTTTATACCTGTGTCCTGTCCCAGTGAATTTTAATGAAAAATGTCCGTAAATATTTGGAGTTCAGGATCTCCTCTGCATCACTAAATACTATTTGGAGTTCAGTGCTCCACTGCAGCACTAAATATGGTATAGATTTTTAATTATATCATTATTTAATGTCATATTATGCCTGATATCTAGAAGCTATGCATGATGTGATAATGTACTTTAATATATAATATGTATTTGTATGTATTTATCTTTTCACTTATTTTTGAATGCTAGGAGAGAAGGTTTTCCCACTGTTTGTCACAATTGTCCATTTTAGTTATAATTAAGAAATCTAAATTCTCTTCAGTTTTGCCACAAGCTTGGGTAAGTTGCACAGGTTGACTTTCAGACATTCTTAGAATCCTTGTTCTACTTAAATAAAGGTTAAAATCTATGAATTCTCAGCACTTGCAGAAGTCACCCCCTTGCTTGGACTTTTGCTTTCAATAGACATGCTGTTACTTATGTTTCAGCACTTTTTTAGGTCTTATTTTATAGCTTTCAGACAAAAATCATATTGATTGAAATTAACTTGATTAAATCAAGAATTTGAGAATACAGGGTTAAAAATGAATACTGCAAGCGCAAAAATATTGAACAAATTAATATTGAGAAGTCTTCCTATCTAGACTGGAATTCCTACTTTCAAAAAGGCACAGTAATAGAGGAGAAATAATAGGAGCTACCTATTCGAATAATAGATAGAATAGGATAATAGATAGGATAGAATTAGAATAATATTTCCTTGAATAGGAACCACCATACTCAGTTGCATTTTAGTCACAGCACTCACCAGATGTTAGACATGAACCTAGGCTTCACTTGTGGACACTTCAGATTTTTTCCTGCCTGGCTGGCTACTGTTCCACATATATTTCAGATTGGATAACCTTGTAGTAGGTTCAGGCATTCACCTTAACTGCTGAAGGTTCAAAGATCTATTTCCATCCAGCTGGATTAAAGAACTAWGCCAGTTGATCCTAATGAAACCTGAAAATACCGCACATGCAYGCAGTCTGAACCAGGCACAGATGATGTAGTCAAACCTTGCATGAGGTTGCCATTGAAAACTCCTGTAAATGAATATTTCATCTCTTCAAGTTGTAATAAATTCAGTTAATTAGTCATTCACACACCAAATAGATTCTCAAACTCACTCACCTAAGAGCTGTCAAAATGAATAGTGCTGATTTCAAATACACTGTCAGTCACTRCTCCTGACAGGGATAATTTTCTGTCATCTTTTGTACTGCAGTCTTTCCYGAATTTTAAAGATTTCTTAAAGGTAATATCACTATCAAAGAATCTGTATGCTTTTTATGTTTCTAAGTTATTTATATCTATGTCTATATATATCAGTACTTATACATATGTAAATGTGAAGCAAGMCTACCATCATTTTC
Source organism: Nothoprocta perdicaria (assembly GCF_003342845.1). Classification (NCBI taxonomy): domain Eukaryota; kingdom Metazoa; phylum Chordata; class Aves; order Tinamiformes; family Tinamidae; genus Nothoprocta; species Nothoprocta perdicaria. The sequence continues at coordinate 1,433,608 of NW_020456121.1, forward strand.
TTTTTTTTTATTCCAGAAAACTGAAGAGCAGTGAGTTTTGTAATACAGTTAGAATATCAGCATAGAACTGTATTCTGTTATTTTAGCTAATAATTTTATCAAAAGGTAACTGAATAAAATAAATCATGTAGTTACGGAAATAAAAATGTTTTTAAAAATGTTAGATCTCCTTTTAGATCTTGCTGAATAAGATGCATGGGTGAAATATGGGAAGTAATTAGCAGTTGAATATTGCATCACTGTTATCACAGTTTTATATACTGCACAGATTTTTCTCTTTGCCTCATTGTTTCTAAGCTATGCCAATGAAGTTTAGCCATTATAAAATAATGAAAAATACGACAATCTAAAACTATAATTGAAATTCATATATATCGTGAGTTTTATGTCCAGAAATGGACAAGTCTGGTCTATGTCAGTTCTTGCAAATTCTACACAAGCACATTGCTCATGTTAAAGCAGAAAAATATATAGGGATGGTTTAGCAACATAAATTCAGGCCAAACGAGATGGGAGAATCTCTTCCATGAAATAGCAAATCAGGAAATGATTTGGGTCCTGCAGCAGATAAGTCTGAACTTTTGTTCTGTCTAAAAGAGGTAGAAAATACTGCTTGCGTGTTTAGAAAACATTGCTTCAGGACCACAAGGGATGAACCTCATATGGAAAAGTGTATCTGTTTTCCCACTTAGAGAACAGAGATGTGTGGTAAGAGCCTAACAAAGGTTCAACAAAATCCAGTCACTGCTCAATGAAACTAGACAAATTCAGAGAAAAAAAAAATGCTAACGTGCTTAACTGAGTGAACCACTGAAGCAGTTTATCAAAGGTGGATTTTCTGTCTCCATCTACCTTAAACTCAAGAATAGATAATGTTTTCTCCTAAGGAATATGGATTGGTGTCAAACTACTTTGGAAAAGGTTGTTCAGAAACCACTCTTGGGTTGTCACAGCTGTGCTTTTTGGCTTTACATAATGTACAATTGCAAAATTGGTAATATAACAATTACAATAAACATGTCAATGAAATCAAAAAGGAGGCCRTTCACCAGATTTCCTTGGGGCTTTGCTTGTATTTATGGAGATCCTAATATTAATTCTGCCTGGGCTTGTTTGTTCTCAACAGGTCTCATGTGCACTATGTGAGGATTGAATGAAAGGAATCAAAGACTGTAGTAGGTTATCACTGATATTGCAGGCACTATTATTGCAAATATCAGCAGAAAGGCTTATTATCAATGATCTGACTTACTAAGCCTTTCTCTTGAGTGCACCTATGTCTCTTATGTCGTAGCTTCCACCTCAGGCAGCATATGATCCTACCTACAGCACATGTACGCACGGAGCATAGTTATTGTCCAAATATTTAAAGGGACATCATCAACTGGAGAACATTTGAGTGGAAAATCTCATTCATGCTACAGTTAAAAGTATAAGAATGGGCAARGGTCTTTTTATTTATGTCTATATATTTATACACCTCAATTTTTAGCTTTGCATTTTTGTACGTTGTATTGCATGAGTAGCTGATTTAATTCTGTTGATGGTGAACACTGCTCCTGGTACTGCATGTAGCTACAGCAAAGCTGAAATGAAATGGGCCAAGCCCAGCAAGGGTGGAGAGGRACAGGGGTGACAATACCTAGCTCCTCTGCCTGCCTAAGGCACACGTGTGTAACAAGGTGCAACAGATCTGTGCTCCTCTCCCACCGCTCAGCACTCAGTAGCTCCAACCCAGAAGTTGACAAGTGTCCCTTTAAGTAGTGTACATAGTAGTGGTTGTAGTCATTTAGCTGTTTCTTTGTAATCTTTTACTTGTGTTTGCAAACAAGTTAATTTCCAAAGGTGTTAAAATAGTTTAATAGCTACTAATGAGTAAAAACTTTACTGTTTTCTATAAAGAAAATTAAAAAAAAAAAAAAAAAAAACCCTCTCAATTTCTAAGACATTCAAGATAAAACTTAACCTGGCAGCATTTCTGAATTCAGCTTGCTTGCTGAATTTCCCCCAAAAGAAAAGATGTTGCCAGAACAAGTCACTTCTGCTGTTTCTTTGGAGGCAGAAAGGTTTGTGTTCCCCAGGGTGTAGAAGCACTTTCAGTGCTCTAGCATTTAGGAGCTTCACTCCCCTGTTTTAGTCRCAGTTCTCCACTAGTGCATATAATTTTTGTGCTAACTCCAACAGGCACAGTTTTGTACTTATTCTCCTACCTGTTCCAGCTGGTCCTGCTGTTTGCTTATGCACTACTGTGTGACAAAAAATYACTGCTACGTGTTGTCCCGAGGTGACTTTACTATGATGCCTGTTTCTGCTGACCTTAAAGCAAATTTCCTCATTACGGCAGCCCTGTTTGCCACTCCTGACACAGTCAGTTGCTTTGTATAAAGCGTGTAATTTGTTTCATGCCTTGCTTCGTTTAACACAGTGAACTTAAGTAAAATAGTCCTAATCAATTGGAGAGAGATGATGTGTTTTTGCATGAACAGAGTAAAAGTTTCCTTGCGTTGATGTTTTTATATGCCAGGTGCCAAGATGTGGTCATCTTGTTGCCTGAAGCATGCTTTCTCTGAGCCTTTTACTTTGAATTATACTGCACTATTAACACATTAGTTAATATGTAACCTTCAATAGAGGCACCTACTAGCGTATCCCCAATCATTAAAGCAATGACTTTTTTAATACTAGTGATACAAAGCTACTACTAAATAGTATAACATGCAATATTACAAAAGTAGATTGTATTTTGTGTAAAACTATGTGCATTGCTCATTTTTGATGATTTTTTTAGTGAGTCAGGAAAAATACTGAAAACTTAATATAGCTGAAATTTCCAAACTGTGGACTGAGCACATAGTTTCATAGCTTTGCAGCTGGAGAAGATAAGGCCTGATTTGTTGAGGTAGCAGAGCAGGTCAGGTAAAATCAAGAAGATTAATGGGGACTTGAAGTCATTGAAAAACAGGCACAGTTGAGTTTTAACTATGCAACTTTGAAAACCCTGACCTAGTTTCTACGGATAGTTTTATGATACAGGTGAAGTAAATGTTTCATCTTAATACGCATTACTTCTCTTACATTTAAGCAGAGCAAGAGGAACATGCTAAATATAAAAGATTTTATCAAAGATGATGATGATAAAAAATAAGCTCCTCCATTCCTTGTCCTTAGAATTCCAATTTTCTTAGTCTTTGGAAAAAATTATGCCAGGCAGTTTATAGAACAATCATCACTGATTAATAATTTGTTTCCTATGTTTCATTTGGGTCTATTAAAGTTTATAGATATCATGTTTCTACTCTTTTATCCCTTCTTCCTTGATCTAATAGTTAAGCCATAATGTCATTAATGGCAGTTTGAATTGCTGTTGTTCAGCTGCCGTGTGATGATGAAAATGCTTTATGACTTTTGTACTAGATCAAACAGAAGGGGAGAGATGGATTGTTTGATCATGTTAGAGCATGGTACTTTTTTTTAACTATATTCAGTAAAGAGTAGGGAACAGAGCATGAAAACTGAATATGATATTTTGYAGTTGGATGTGTTTATATTGTATAGCCCTTAAATCTTTAAGTAACTGGAATTCTGGAAGCAAAGAATTGCATTAGAAGTGACAGAACTTAAATCTCGAAGCATCTTGTTCAAGTTACCAAAAACATATACTGTTCATTAAAATCCTACCCTTTCAATATACAAGATTTTACATCTAGAAAAARTGTTCATGTTGAGCTCCTAAATTTTCTAGGTGCCTACTATTGAAAGTGTCAGTCTTCTGCCTTATCGTCCATTGTGTTATATGTAAGTACGAAACCAAGTAAGCCTGATGTGTTCTCCTTTGTAGAGCCAGGCCGAGGCCCACTACAAAGGAAGTAAACATGCCAAGAAGGTCAAAGCACTAGAGGCAACGAAAAATAAACCCAAAGTTGGTTCTTCCAAGGACAGCGCAAAGATTAATACAACCTGCTCCACCACGCCAGTCACAGCCAACCTCTCTGACAAATCAGGTCAATGACTTTTTTTGTTCTTGTTGTTATTCTATATGTCGAATTTTCCCTTTTTTTGTTTGTATGAGGAAATCTGATTGCAGGAAACTGATCCGTGACTTGTATTTTCTAAACTGTTTACTTTCTTATACAGAATGGATTAGATTGGTATTATCAAAGCATTTTTTACGTCTTTGAAATATCTGGTAAACCTAAATGCTCAAGTATTTTGCTTGTTTGCTTGTTTTCCAAAAAGTTGAGACCCTCTTGTGATGTCTACTTTCTTAAGCTATGGATGCTGTTCGTCCAGCAACAACAAGTGATGTATGGGGACCAGGATGGGAGACAAGTCTGTGACATACAGGTTTAACTGACTTTGAAATCTGAGGCACAAGAAATGTCTTTTAAAAAAGGTTTCCTTTCTGAATAATATTGCTCAAATATGCATGTATACCCATGATACACTAAGTGAAGCTCCCTGACATGGATATTGCCTGACTTCACCAGCTTTGCACAGTTCTGCTTTCTCTTTTTTTCTTTCCCATGTTAGTAATCTGAGGGTGATCATTACCAGTAGCTGCAGGAACTGTGCAAGCCTTCCTGTTCTGTCAGCCTGCTGCTACTGAACAAAACAAGAATTTCCTCGACTTCTGGTAGACCAGCGTCTTGTTCTTGTCAACCAGGAAAAAGCAGCTCTGCATTTCCTAAGTGTTGCTCTAGTAGTGTGCAGCCAAAACATTTTCTTCTGCCTTACTAGCTATTTACTAGCCTTTTCAGCAGAACCGAGCTTTACTCAAATGCCATAAAGTGGATGTCATGGACAGTTCTCTCTCAAAGAAGAAACTGAGCATTAACGGAACATTTCCAGAGTGTTTGCTATTTGGATTCTTACTTTCTGTAAAACCTCGGAGAGGGAAAAAAAAAAAAAAAAAAAAAAAGACAACTTAGTTAAGAAAACTTCCATTAAAGCTTCTAAAACTAGTTTTATGATTAAAACAACATGATAATGTAATCATAGAGTGCCTTCCCCCATGAAAGGACTTTGGCCCAAATAATGTAAATTTCAGAAGCTTTTTTTTTACTGCAGCATCATTTCCATCTCTGTTTTATGTAAATCTGGAGCTATCTCATGCAGCTCTTAATGCCAGACTACAATCTGTCCCTAACATAGATTTCTTCTTCCCTGTGCCGTATACCTAAAATCATTCACTGCTATGTTCATTTTTTTGGAGAGGGAATAATGCAATCTAATCCAATGACAAGGGAAATCTGCTCTTGACGTTGTTATGTCACTGTGTTGACAGTAGGTTGTGATATGCCATATGCCATACAGCAACCTACTGTCAAAGCAGGGACAATTGATTACTTTGCATGAGTTAGTCCGATTACCGTCTGTGCTTATTGGATTATGCTATTGCAAGCGTTCCTATGTTCAAAATAAATCACATGGCAATATAGCTAAACATTTTCTGGCAGTTAGGAGAAATGTGGAATTCTCTGTGAAATACAGCTGAAGGATGCTGTATGTGTGTTTAAAAAAAAAAAGTAGAGTAACATAAAAAGATCAGCTGCAGTGGAAGGCATTCCTTTGGAAAAGGGCAGGGCCAGCAACTACAACATGACACGCCTTAGAGTATTTAGGATGTGTTTAAATATAGCTCTGAGAATGCAATAAAAGACTGGCATCTGTGATTGCAGGCTAACATAGTCTAGATGCTTACAGTGATGGGCTTTAGGAATGCCAGTAATAATAACCGGGCTGAAATGTCGCTGCTTATCAAACACAGCGGAATTCTTTGATCCCAATTCCAAATAAAAATAAATAACTTGAAAKGAAGCAGATGGAAGATTGCAGTCGCACCTTCTTTGCATTTTGTTTTGATATAAACATCAGAAAGTAAATGCAAATGCTTTAAAGGAGTCAAAACCAGGTTTCAGAGTATGAAAGACCCTTTTCTATCTTTGATGCATTCAGTATATGAACCATTTCCCTTGTGAGAGCGAGCTATTTATGGAATTATATATATATATATACACACACACACATATATCTATATATAGACATTTCAAGTTCAGTCCTCATTCAAGTAAGATGAGAAGGCTGTACTACTTAAGAATTTGTAGTTCSAGATGAACCTTTTGGATGATCCAACTATGAAAACTGTTTTTTTTCTTCTGACTCGTATAGGGCTATATAACATTATGACCTCAGGTAAGCCAGATTTTGAACCCCGTTTCAAATCCTGGTGACTCCTAATACTGCTTTGTTCTGTAATTGTGTGTCAGGGCAGTTAAACCATTCAGTTCAACAGAACTGAACTGAAGTTCATTGTTTGTTAACTGAACATTAAGTTCGTTGTGTCTGGTTGATGACATCCTATGAGCATACGAGTATTTCTGTGTTGATTTCCTATGCAGGGCAATAACTGCAGGAAGAACTGGAAAGCTGTGTATTGCTGGCTGCAATGTTTGGGATTGGCAAGTCCCAAACTTTATCAGACATTCAGACATAGAAAGGTTGATTTTGAGGGTCCCATCTGTCATTTTCCTTTCAGCAAGCGCTCCCCATTAGGGGCTTGACCAAAAAAAAAAAAAAAAACAAAAAAAAAACAAACAAAAAAAAAACCAACAACAAAAAAAACATATTCCTTCCTTTCATTCCTAAATAGTGTGGTATTTACTCTKGAGGGCTCAGTTCATGTTTCACAACTGCACCATCAGGACACTCCCAAGCAGTGTCATTTTTATTGCTTGTTTTAGAAATCTTCCTGCCAATGCTAAACTTACAAGCTTTTCCATATGCATCTCTGTCGTGTGAATATCCAAAGATAGCCAGTTCTCATAAAAAAAAAAAAAAAAAAAAAAAATCCCTTTTCTTCACCTTAGCATTTATTTCCACTCATCATTTTATTTTCCACTCATTTTAAAGAAAAGACTTGTCTGCATAGCTGCAATAAACGCCTTTTTAAGTGGTAATCCCCAAGAAACACAAGAAGGTAGACACATGAGGTTTCCACAACTGAACTCTACTGTATTTGTTTCAAAGGATTCTAGGTTACTTGCTATATAGGTGTTGTCATAAGAACCGCAAAATACACAATGCTTCTAGAGTATTTATTCTTTAATACTCTTGTCCTGACTAAAACGTTCCTGAATCATGTAGACTTCAAAAGCTCTGCTCCTTATGTTATGACAAAATTTCAATATACGTGTTCTATTACTAAAGATACTAGTTGAGGCAAGCCCAGAAGTAGTGTTGTCATTATATGCATCCAGCTGTGGAAGGAATAGTTATTCAGGAGCTTGCCTCTCAACAAGAAAGGGTGACATTAAGTTTGAGCTTTAAGCTCTTCCTTTCTTGTCCTTTTTTTTTTTTCCCCTCTTCAAAAGAGAAATTTCAAGCCTTGTCCTTCTATGTCTGACATCTTTCAAACTGAATGGAAAGGCAATTATTTTGCACATTTTGGTGTTGATGAACTTGTGGAAAGACCTTGACGTGTTTGGGTATTTCTTCAGTCTGTCTAAAATAATGCTAAATAGCACGTATCAAATCCTGTACCCCTACCGAAAACTGACTGTAGCTGCCATTAGCTGAAAAGGAAGCTTTGTGACTGACACCATTACACTGATGAACTGTTGCAATTGCTGTTCAAATTGAAAAAGGTCAGTCTTTTCATTCTGCAGTCATTGCATCAGTCAGAAATGCAYGCAAGCAAGAATTTGTTTTGAAGAAATGGCAGGCTTTTTCTCCTACAGTTATTTAAATGCAGAAGCTCTCCATTAAAATATATTGCAAGATTTAATTAACCTCTCTTTGGGTGTTCTGCTTTTTCCCTAATCATGTGTGTCCCATATCATTAAAATCATATTATTKTTACTTCCTTTATGTACTTATCCCATATGTATTTATCCCATAATGTATTTATCCCATATGAGACAAATGTTTATCCCAATAGAGACAACTGCAGTTGGGAATACATCTTGTATGTGTGTGTTTTGTTTGTGTGTGGGTTTTTTGTTTGTTTGTTTGTTTCCTCTTAGTTTTCCAAAGCTCGTTAAAAATATATATTGCCAAGGAAGAAAGGCCCTTTTTTCTCATTCCAGAGATTTAGGTTTGTTATAAGGAAATGCTGGTGATCACATACATACAGATGGTGGTTGAATAAAGTCTTGTCTGGTTTTGACTGGTGCCAGTTGTGAGGTTACACTGAGTTTGTAGAATTAGAGTTTTGAAAATTCTCCTTTTCTTTCAGTCTTTGAGTGATTATGGTCTTCAAATGTAAAAGAACAGGTCATGAAAGAGTGTTGAAGCATTGGAACAGGCTGCCCTGYGAAGTGGTGTCACCATCACTCGCTTGTCACCAGTAGAAGTCACCGTCACTCGCAGTGTTCAAGAACCATGTAGGTGAGGCACTTAGGGACATGGTTTAGCAGGCACGGTGGTGATGGGCCTACGGTTGGACTCAGTGATCTTGAAGGTCTTTTCCAACTGTAATGATTCTCTGATTCCATACCCTTGGGGTTGTGTTGCTTCAAAATGCTTTGGTTTATCTACTAGGCAAGAAAAAGTTATCCTATTTTTGAAGCAGAACTATTTTACTGGAAAAGATGCACTTACAAATGGGGCAAAACAGGCTTGCTGGTGGCTTCCTTCAGCATTTGCTGAGTGCAGGAAAAGGCCTCAGCGTGTAAAACTACACAACTCCACTCTCCAGTAATGCAGCATTAAGCCCTTATGTGATTTTGTTCTTGAAAATGTTATTTTTACTTGTATTAATCTTAATTTTTGCAATATAAATCTAAGCAGCATCTGAAATACAAACATATGGAAAAATTGCCTCCTATTGAGTGTTGCTAGGAGAATGCACAAGACGGAAGGAAAGCGGGAGAACAAGAATTTAAATTTGAAACAAAATTATTCAGACATTCAATATTTTAAAAAGAAAAAAAAAGAGGCAAAAAAGGCAGAAATATCTTTTCTGTAGCTGGCATGTCAGGCATTTAAGTAGGTCTGTTAAAAATCTTCCTTTGCTTTCTTTGCAGTCTTAATTCTACAGCTATCACTTTCTTGAATTAAAATGACAAATACGCTATATTTCCTATAATATAAAAATTATATGTACAAACAATGGATTGCTTATTATTTTCAAAGACAGCTAAAATATTTTCATGTCTTTTAGGCAAATTATATCTGAAATGCAATTTATTGATTAAATCTTGAGGGCTTGACTGAATACTCTCAGTTCTCGGGCGAAACTACTGCTGAAATGAGTGAGAATGCACAATTAGAGATGTCATTTAGCTGAAATGAAGATGAGTGTTTCATAGTTGACTTCAGTGGCAGTTCTGCCTGGGCAGGTAGTGAATGAGTAGTTCAGAGAGAGCCCCATGAGAGTATACTCGCATGCAGAATGTCACTTCTTCTTGATTCATTTATTTAGACACCCATAAATTTTATATTGAGTTCCAAAACACTTTAGCAGCTGTGGGTAGAATTTTRAGATTATTTTGCACAAACTGCAAACGAAATATGTTTCTAGCAATATATTTGAGTCATAGACGGAGGAGGAAGAGGAATTACTTTTATAGTTTAGGAAATGAACCAAGGCTTTTATAAGTAGAAGTGAAGGATGCCTGGGCTGAACACAATATGTTTGTTGTAATCTGAGTATTACATTTCTAAATATTCCTATATTATTAAAACATTATAAAGACAAATAGAGAAAGTTTGCGCTCTAAAATAAATGTGACTTAGTCCATAATGGGAGTGTAAGATACAAAATAATATTTGATGTCAGAAAAATGTTGGCTAAACCGGCATGTACTTTTACCTTTGCCAAGACAAAAGTTCATAAACAGTATATCAAGCTTTACCCAAATTGCATTGTAATTTTCTATGTGTATGTTAACTTATTTTTCATTCCAGCCAATACAAAGTGGCATGGCTTAGAAAAAAAGGAAAGGTAAAGATAACTTTAAAAGAAAATTGACGACTGTATAACAAAACAGCCCGGCGATTCCAACTTCTAGTCTCACTTTTCTGCATATTCCTTCAACTGAGATCTGGCCTTGCTAGATGCTGGGCATAGTTAGAAGATGTCCCTTAGTTAGATCCARCTTGTGTTCAGATGTGGGCAGAGTAGCAGATCTTGCTGAATGATGTACAAATTTGTAGTGAAAAATTTCCCAAGCTTCTGTAACAGGGGTGAGGTGTAGAGCTGAAAAAATAGATGCCTGCCACATACAGTTAGAAGATGATGTGTATTTGTGTTTGCAAGTGAAATGACTTTCTCCAGAACTAACACGCAGAAATTATGTTCACCCGCGTTAACCAGCGAACACAGTGTTCAATCAGAAAATTGTAAGAGAAAAAATGGCTTTTCAAATTAAATCTCTTTTCAAAAAAGGGTGTGAAGGAGGATATAGGAAGAGTTCCTGAAGAACAGAAGTGATAGACTGGGATGGAGCTTTTCGCAGGCCTGCAAATATCTACTAGGATGCAAGGGAGTCAGTTGGGCGAGTGAGCGGCTGCTGTGTTTTGAAGCCCAGAAGCGCGGGAGGTGGATGTAGCCCTGCAGCCCGCGGTCTTTCGGAGAGAGCTGGGAAGGAGCAAATCACTTCTGTTGGTTTTACTGCCTGGGAGGAGGTTCTGCACGGGTGAGAGAGGGACAGAACAAAAGGAAGGAATTACAAGTGCAAAAAAGCAGAAGTGGAGACAAGCAAGTGAAACGGAGGCACACAATAAGCTTGCTGCCCTGTTTGCTTCAAACAGCCCAGATAGTACCAGTATTGTGCATTTTGCCTAACAGTGCAAAATCAAATCTTATTCTTGTGCCTTATTCTTCTGGACAAAGGAATTGTAGTGTTATGAAACATAAAGTAACATGTTTTGAAATGTGAATGCTCTTTGGTATATAATAAGTTTTGTGCAGTCCCTTGCTTATATGCCTTTTATATATGTTCCACCATAGCTTTTTTTCTGGTGTGCACATCTCTACATTTTCTGATGCTCATCAGCCCACTTCSCTATGAATTACACACATTCAGACTTTCCAAACAAACCTTTATAACGTTGTATCTGCAATCTGATTAATTACAAATATCTTTGTACTCTAAAAGAAGCCTGATGTTTTGTAAGAAATTCCCTAGGGTTTTTGGCATGCCAAAGCAAAAATACACTAGCTAAGAAATTAATAAGTGTGAACATCAGTGCTGTAAGGTGGCCAAACAAGCAACACTCCTCAAATGAAAATGATACTTTGGCTCAGCCAGTTGAGAGCAGCGCTGCAGTTAATCTAATAATCAGGGTAGCTGCAGAGTTAACTCAATATTTCAGAGCCATTCAAGCATTTCCTGATGTAGCTTCAGTACCACCACAATACATGTTTTAGCTTATTTCAATGTACAACTGTTTTTGAGATGAAAAGGTTTGTATTTGTAGCTTCCGTTTGTTTTTTTTCATATGGAAACAAGATTCTTTTTCTTAGGATCTGCCAAATACCTATTTCATGAAACAATCTTTCAATTATGCAAAACCTGGCCTTTTGTCAAGTGGGTTCAAAGTGAAAGGGGGAAAATTTCTACAAGACTGAGGGTAAGGAGAGAGTTAACAGACACACTGTCTGATTTGCATGTAGATTTGCAGTGGAGTTTTTCTAGAGCAGAGCCCTGCGGGCTTTTCAGCCTCATTTCTCCATGGACTGCAGAACTGGGGAGAACGTAGGTATTCTGTCTGACACCCATGAGAGTCTCATTATTGAGCAAAGAGGGGATAAAACAAGATTTTGAAATTCCTTATCAAAGTTAGCTAACTCTGTCTTAATGACTGTGAAGAAATCATGAAATGCCCTTTGTTTCTGTTGAATGCTGCCAGTGTAGGACAGAGTGCTTATGAATGCTGCGGAGGTTGTGACCACTGGTGACTTAATTGCTTTCTTGCTGTTGCCTTTATGGCACATATTACTCATAATGTTCATCTTTTTTTCATAAAAAGGATAATTAATTGTTCAATGCGTGCTTCCTCTATCACAGCCAGCGGAAGATAAGGTTTTCCAAGAAGAAATTTGCCTTTTTTTTTTTCTGGAGCTCTTGTCTGCTTTGCTATTCATTAGAGATTTTCCAGCAGCATGTTGAGAAGAGCCCTTCTTGTCTTCTGATAGTCACCTCAATGTTCCTTCTTGCATACAGTTGTAGCTAATGTACCTGATTTTCTTTGATACACAGTTGATCAGTCAAATAATGTGATCTATTGATCAGGTGACTTATTTTTTCCTTCCTCCCATATTGCTGTTGCTGAATACAGTCCCATATTCATAGTCATATCTGGAGCCACTGGAAATTGTAGGGAGAGCTCTAGAATTGGTTTTGCTCAGAACAGCTTTGCTGCTTTTGCAGCTCTGCATGCCTYACCTCAGGGTCTCCATGAGTTTCCAAATTCAGCACTTGAAAGTAATACCAGTGTCATGTAGCTCAGCTTAAGTGAATTGGAGGGTATCATGATACAATCTTTGCCTTACAGAAATGGCATAAAGCAGTTAAGTATTGGTGCTATGGAACCCCTAAATAAAACATAAACCCTTTTCAGAAATCACCTAGCTTCGGTTACCACAGGAAATGGCATATTCAGAAATTCATTAAAGTTTTTCAGAGTCATCAAGCTATGCACATTTTAGAAAGTCATTGCTTCAACAGTGATGTGGGTTTTGTAATGTGCCACCACAACCAAGGCTGATAATGTAAAAGCCTCAGCACCTGGCCGTGCATCAGTTTGCTGTGTGCTAGCAAGGCACAAATAACCATTCACTGATCAAATTACATGTTAAATTATTTTGTTCATTTTTTTGTCTCACATAAAGGAAATTGTGTTGCAGTTCACATGGCCCTTCTAGTTTTTGTGATAAGAAAAGGAAAGCCCAAGTAGTCACTGTTTTTCCCACAGTAGAATCATGAACATCCATAGTTCTGAAAATAGTTTTTCCGTTACGTTCTTTTACCAGGCAGGTAGACAAATGCTAAAAATAAAACTCCATTTCTAGGACAGGGAACTATCAAATGAGCCTCTAAGGAGCCTTGGTGTGGGATTGCCTAGAGCAGTGGTGGGCGATTTGCAGTTTTGAAGTCCACTTCTGTGCTACGCGGTCTGAGCAGGGGGACGTGAAGGATGGGATGAAGCTGGAGCTTGGCAGCAGGGCTCATAAGCAGGACTTGCCCCTTTCCTGTGGGGCACAGATGCCCCTGCAGCCATTGGGGGAATTGCTTCCTATCTGTGAAATATTCCTGAAATGCTCAAGTGAAACGAAATGAAAATTTTGAAATGAAATATTCCATGTCTGCTTTAGATGCTCTAAGATATTTAGTAATGTTTCAGTGCCTGAGGTGTATGTTATATGCAGGTTTTTTCTTCTGATGGTACTAGAGCTCAGTGTCCAAAAGYTGATGACACGGATATGATGGAAAAGGCTTCTGCAAGTGTGTTGTCTTGTGCATTATCTTTACCTTGGATCATCTTTTAATTTTATTTCAATTGCTATTTGAACAGGCTATTGTGAAACAGAAAAATTATTGTAGAGTTTTATTTTGCAGGTCCAGAGTATATTTATCATTTTCGTTTCTCATTTATTTATACATGCATATGCTTTTTTACATTTTGCTTGTGTTGGTTATCATTATTTTTAAAAAAAACTGAATTTTGAGGTTGCCTTTCTCCTGAAAATAGCATGTATATTTTGTTCATGATATCCACGTTGCCTTCTGTCTTACTCCTTTGCCTAAAACATATCAAAGTCATCACTCATAGCCAAGAACAGAAAAAATGTGTTTTCCTAACTCTAGAAAGCAATACCTATAGGCACATTTTAGTGCCATAAGAGAACATTTTAGAATATAAATTTATGATGTGCATAAATTTATGTATGAGGATATATTGTAAACACCTTGCAGAAATCACAAAGCAAAAGAAGTGAACTCAATGAAAAGCACACTGAAAATCAACCTGCCTAATGGAATGGCGAGCAGAAAGAAAAGCTCTTTTTTACATTCTGCACCCCAAAGAGTCACCCTGCACAGACTCCCCGAGCCCTGGGCTGTGCGTGGGGGACAAGGCGTTTGCCTTCAGTTGTTCACCAGAGACCAAGAAAGAATATAACTGAAAAAAAAGAAATGTGTCTTTGTGCTTGTGCTGCAGGTGAGCCCCACTGTCCTAGGGAAGGTGATGTATGGTCTCATTTTTGCACCTTAAGTTAAGAGCAAAACCCATTCCCTTAGCTGGGCTGGGATTTCCTTCTAAATTATGTGGTAGCTATTGTAGGGAGAGCAGCATAATCTGCACATAATAAATCATTTTAAGCTGATCTTAAACTTTGGGAAGGAACTAGAAAGATTGAGCACGTTAGATTTTATCCCACTGTGTGTTCTGGCTCTGTGTGATGCACAAATCTAAACTGTGGCAGTGCTAATTAGATTTTTAGGAAGAAGTCTTGAATTCTAGTGTGGTGCTGACACAGACGGAAGCTAAACAACCCTGAATAGATAAAAACAACTTCAAAGCAGCCTGAAACAATGGAGGCAGGAGGCAGCAGCAGCACTCGCTATTACAGCGCCCAGAGCAGGACTTAATTAACTTGCTTTATTTTTTCCCTGGGCTCTACTTCAAAATAAATTCAGGCTTCAGTAAGAACCAGTGATTTACTCCTCTGGAGTCTGGAGGAAAAAAGAAACTTAATTTAAAGAGCTGGGCAGTTGAGAGAGCCGGCGATCAGGGACTCCTTAGCCTTGTCTGGATGGGACGAGCCTAGTGCACTTGGGTCGGGTGTGGATGGGTGCAACTTTGGGCCTGTTCTCCCCTATCCTCAGTTCTTGCCTTCAGAACTAGTAAGTACCCAGTAGCCACATCTAAGCATCCGCCTGTGTTTTATAGAGCAATTGCCATGGTATAGGTGTGCTCAGGCTTGGCCAGTTACATTGCTTGTTTCTGCCTGGTGGTGTTATTTGCTAACTTTGTGTTATAAATATCAATGAGTGATCTTATTCATGCTTCATAAATAGTTAATATCTGCTTTTTTTGTTTGTTTGTTTTGCACAGTTGAGTATTTGGTTGATATTTCTGTCTCAAACCTAACAAAAGTAAGTTGTGACGTTTTAAAGGCTATAGTTTGAAAGCAGTAAGATGTTACCTAAAATGCACTTGGAGAACTGTAACTTACTGATTTTTGAAGCCAGAAAAATRCAATTCTGGCCTCATTGAAATGCTGAGTTGGCACTTAGCTCCATGTTCTTTCTGGGGGAATTAAGCTACAATTAGGATTTGTGAAGATGTTCTGCATTAAGCATTTACAACTGTGGAAAGAAATACTAGTTYGTAGAGGCATCTTTCTACATGCACGTATATCACCAAGGTGGATGAGTGCTTGCTGGTGTTGGGAAGCTTTCCGAAGGAGGGAGCAGGGATGTGACATGAGGTCCTTCCCAATAGCTTGGGAACCAACAGAATTTAGCCCAGCTGGGCACTGATAACTTCTGTCTGGTTTTCTAGATTTTCTTGCCAGGTTGTTGCACATTGCATACTCTACAATATCTCAGCATTATGAATACTGAAAACACTGTAAATCCAGGGAATATTTTAAATATTGAAGTGCTACATCAGCTGGCATTTGAGGCACAGAATTAAATCCCCCTTAATAGCAGCTGGCTAAGCGAGTGGAAGTGGGAAATGAGGTTTGCCATTTCTCTATCAGCAGTTAAATCCAGCCRTGGAAAACTGCCACTCCATGATGGCCTGTGTAAAATGGATCTCACTGCTTTGTTCAGGATCTCGGTCCAGAGGCACTTAATGGCAAAACCAAGTGAGCTATCTTGAGATATAAACAATGAGTAGGGGGAAAAAAAAAAAAAGCACAATGTAAGTGGAATTGTTTGAATTTCTGTCCTTTCTGAGACAATAAGACCTAAGCGTGAACTTTGAGGATATGCTTGTCTGCATAATCACACACTTCTCTTTATATACTTTGTCTATATGTCATGCTTTCTTTGTGCTTGTGCTGCAAGTGATCCAACTATGATTAATCCTAAATGCAGAGCTGGCCTTTGATATTTTGTTAATCTAAGAACAAAAATGTCAAGGCTAATATCGGTAAATATCTACAAAAATCAGTTATCTAGTCCTTTTCTACTTACAAAAGAACCTTAAAAAATGCAACTCTCAGGTGCCAATGTTATCTAATGGATAGAATTGAAATTCTGTCAAGGTGGCTTCTTTTTCCTTCTGACAATGGCAGCTTATTCACAAAGACAACAGGTCCCAGTCCTATGCAGTCACTTTTTGTGTCCATTCTGTAAGGCTTGCTCACACTGGAACCACTGTATTTTGCTGTTCCCATTTCAGGTTCTTTATAGGCAAATTTGCTTTTCTGCTGATGATTAGGATAGCTTGTGGCCACAAGGCCTGCAACTGAACAGCTTAAAATGCAGTGAGCTCTTGTAGGCAGCACACTGGCAAGGAGCAAGATCATTATGCAGTGGAATATTGGCTCTGGCCCAAAGTCCTTGCTAAGACTGGTCTAGGACATTTAATCTCACTGCCTTGCGATCACCATCTGTAAAATGAAGTAATACCTGCCTGCCTGTCCCAAAGGAGCCCGGATTATTGATTAATGGTTGTGAAGTGATAAAGGAATGCACTGAAGGTGCATCAGAGCCATCAGGTCTGTAAATGTGTGCAGAATTATTCTTTGAAAATCTAAAAATATTAGCAGCTGTGTTCACATGGATGGTGTAGTACTACTTTCAACTCCTGTTATTGGAGTGAGGGAAATCATATATCAAGTCCTTGAGTGTTATGCCAGTGAGTTGGTGAATTTTGTACCATTCCAAAAGCAAATTTATTGCTTTTTCCAAAGTATTTTTATAATTGGTAGGACAGAATCTTGCATGTTTGAGTGCTTTCCAGCCTTTCACCTCAGCTTCTTTAGGGGATCTTTTGGGCTGCCCATACCTGCAGCACGACAGCAACAGCGGCTGGTGTGAATATGTCAAGGGAAGAGTCTTTGGTGCCCATTGCTATCCTGAAAATCAGGATGGTCCCCGCTTCCCCCAGATTACATACATTTCGTGGACGAGTTTTAGCAAGGTTTCATGGATATTGCTGTCCTGCCTGAAACAGCTGAATCAGGATCCTATTACGCTAAGTTAACTAAAACCACTCATTCTCTTCATGGTTTGTTGTGTGCAGCATATTATGACATGCATGTTTTTCTTCTTTTAGAAGATAAAGGGAAAGCRAAATCCAATAGTGTGAGTCAGCCTCCCAGCACAGAAGTGGGTGCTTTTCTTCCAAAGCCCGGAGGGGCCGCGATGGCTCCTGCAGCCTCTGCACCATCCTCCAAGAGCACAAACGGAGCTCCTACCGCAGCTTCCGAGTCGGAAGAGGAAAAAGCCAAAAAACTACTTTACTGTTCATTATGCAAAGTGGCTGTGAATTCCTTGTCACAACTAGAAGCCCACAATACGGGTGAGTATGTGTGCCACACAAGTGGGAGATGTGAGTTTTAGGAGAARTGAGTGTAATTAAGCTGATTTTCTGACACTGTTGTAGCTACGCTTCACTGAAGGGAGTCTTTTAATGAAAACTGACACTGGCAAGTTACAGAAATGTTCCTGTTAATGACAATAGTGTTTGATGTTTTATTGAAGTTCTCTAACAATTTTTGAAACTTCATGTACTTCTGTAAGATTTGAAATGACAAAATCATGTCACCTAATCATATACCGTCATGCCTCCATAATGGCTTCCCTAAACCCAAAGTTCCTAAAATGACAGTTCTGTATCTCTTTCGATTCTCATTTCTTTTAAGGCAGTCTCTTTACATTTTCTATCTCGGAATCTTTGATATTTTCTTCCCTCATTCCACTCCTAATTCCTTTAGAAGTTCTCAAACAGCAATCCCTAATGGTTTTTCCCTGATGTGCTAGTGATGGAAAGCCGGTTAACAAGCAGAGAAGTTGGTTTTACAGGTGTAGTGTGTTCTTCAGATAGCCAAAGCAGACATTCCTTCCAACTAAAGATGCTGAAGGATTCCATCACCATCACCTCTATTTGCATCTAGTGATATGTACAGCTCATGAAATATGTACCTATTACAGATATGTAATGGTCCCACAGGCACCATTAAGTTTAAGTGTTAGAAGTCTAATATAGATTTATTTTCCCTAAAAACTACCTCTACTGGAGACAAAAAAGGAAGTCCTGGTAACTTCTGCCTAGAAGTCTTATTGTGATCGATTCTTATCGTAGAGGACTTTCCCTCCACATGTCCTCCAGTAAAGGGACCATAGGTTGTGCAGGAAATCTGAGTGACTGCTAGGGTTGCTTTCCCCTGCCTGGATAATGCCCATTTCCTGATGTCATCCATCAGCTACATGGATTTTGGCAGAAGAATAAATGACAGTCACCAGGGCCATACAGCCACAAACTGTGCTCAGAGAGTGGGACGGTGTCCTGGTGTGCTTTTATTGACTCTCTTTGTACAAACTCTTGTTCGCTATTTGGTTTCCCTTTGGATCTAGGAATGGTGGAACTACGCTGATCAAAAGCAGAGTCATTATTAATCTAGATTTATTGGTGTATTAATCTAGGTTTGTTGGTGATTTTAACTCTTTTGTTTTGAAGATGAGCACCTTACAAGAAGGCACAAGACTATTGTGACTAGTTTTATGTTGCTGTTTATTGATTAGTTCTGCATTTTCTTGTCCATTAGGCTCCAAGCACAAGACAATGGTTGAGGCTCGAAATGGTGCTGGTCCCATTAAGTCTTATCCTAGACCTGGATCCCGGCTGAAGGTTCAGAATGGCAGTAAAGGCTCAGGACTGCAGAACAAGACATTTCATTGTGAAATCTGTGACGTCCATGTTAACTCAGAAATTCAGCTTAAACAGGTAACTTGTGTGTCTCTTGAGGTTTCTCCTTTGTTTTTAACTCTACTGCAGTGTTGTACTTTTCCTGTAGGTTTGTGTGAACATGTTTTGGTAAAAAAAAATGAACTCGGTGGAATATTTTCTGTCATCCCGGATCGATTTTTTAAAAAATGCATCAAATTTACCGATTTTTTTTTCAGCTGGGGGAAAAAAAAAARGAAAAAAAAAGTGGGTTGAGAGCTGTAAAGCAGAAGGTGAAGAGGTGTCAGGATCAGCAAATAATATGGTAGATGTATTTTAAGTTTGTCATGGTTCAGGGCAGTGTAGATTTGAACTTTGCTCTCCCAAATGCAATAAATCCTGAGTTGAGCTTCCCTGAATTCCTCCTTTGGTGCTTTTGTAATCTGAGGGATATTTTTTAATACTCAGTGAACATGAGAGGGAGAATGTGCCTTGAATCTTAGTTGAAGACTAAGATAGTGCATTCTAGGTCTGCCTGCACTGCCAGTACTGTACAGTAATGTTACCATTAGCCATGGAGTGACACAACACACACTTCTGCTCTCATCCAAGCTAATTAACCCAGGTTCAGCCCTCTGCCAGTACAGCTGTGCTGCATCTGATACCTAGACTGGAATCTCTTAACTGGATGGTGCTATGCTATGTCAATGTGCCCTGTCATTCAGTTATGTCAGTCATCTCTAAGACAGTATTAAGTTGCATGACACAGACATAGCCCTGCTTGCTGGTCTCCCTTCAGTTAATACTGAATTATGTATACAACTGGAACGGCATCAGTAGGAGAAGCTGGAGTGGACGTATATTCCTGTTTCTGAATATCCCTCGTGATTACAGTGCTATCAAAGCTTCCTGAGTAGAAAAAGAGAGTACTGGCCAAAATGTCGATTATTTGTGGAACTAAGATCACAGAAATAGCTGTATTTGCTTAGTTTTTGATTTTCTAGTTGATGTGCTCCAAATTGGTAGGTTTAATTTAGCAAAATTCATCTTTTTCTTCTCCAAAGCACTTAATTTATCTTACAAACAGAGACTTAAGGATATCCTGCTAATAAATCACTTTTAGACCTAAAGCTGAAAAATGTTGAAACAGCTAATTAAATGTGGTGATATTTATTTCAGCATATTTCCAGCAGAAGGCATAAGGACAGAGTTGCAGGAAAGCCGATGAAACCTAAATATAGTCCCTACAACAAACTTCAGCGCAGCCCGAGTATTTTAGCAGTAAGTATTCCTATTTGTCATCGCTGTCTGTGTGAATTTGTGACCTTGGGGACTCCTGCACAAAAACAAGAACATGACAGACCTGACACTTCCACAGAGTTTCTCCCCCTGCAGGCTGAGCCTGCACTGGGATCAGGTTTGGAGGTAGTTATGCATTCTGTCTGCTCAGTCAGAGGCACTCAGACAGCAGCGTGAGAGTTATTTACTGCTAGGACGAAAGGAGTAATCAGCAGAATGCGGAATGAGCCGTATGCCTGGTGGAAAGGTGGGAACTGTGCTGCGTTAATGCACTTCTCCTTGAAGGCTGAAATGCAGATAGTCTTYCTGGGCACTTGAGATAACTCCCAGTTATGATGGATGCTGCCAGGGAAAACGATGTCAGGTCTTAAAATATAAAAAAACCAATGTTCATCCTTTGCATGTAAGAAACAGGGTGCTGGGTTAGATGTGCAAAGGGGCTGCAAGGATTTCAAGAGACCTGATGGCCTCTCTGCATACTTGGGTTGTGTCTGTCACCAGCTATCAAAGCACGACTCCTGCATTTGTGCCCCCCAGCTATTCCCCTCTCACACTACCTGCATTTCCAAGAATTCCCCAAGCTGGTTCTGCCTGTCAGAGTTGGACAAGATTCAGGCCAGTTCTAGCTCAGCAGAGACCATGTGTTTATTTGCTCATGACTCAGCTTGTATTTTGTTCATTGGGGAAAAGTGCATGCCATCTAAGGTACAAAAGCAATTTATAGATTGGAAGAAGAAAGGAGCAAATATGTGTGTGCAAGAGTAAGCATGTGAAAAGTCTTTAAATTGAGATATTAATGTTTCTCTGTAATTGTATAGAGCTGAATGAAAATGCCATAGGCTTTCTCTACATCTCCCCATTCAGTAGGTTCTGCACACAATAGTCTTGTTAACTTCTGTCATACATCGTTTTATAATGTATTGGGTAAGAAGAGACCTGCGTTAACAAAAGAAGGATGTGAGTATCTCTCTCCACACATATACATGAAACTTGCCATTTTCAGTTCAAATGTACTGTATATATTTCTGGTTAGTTTATTCAGTGCCTTCAGTGCCAGCTCCWTCGTAGTTATGGAAAAAATGAATGATAATAACTTCAGAACAAACTTTTTACAGCATTGATCTTTATATATATATGTATTTATTTATATAGATATAAATATAGAGGGAGAGAGAAGGAGGGGGAAGGGGAGAGAGAGAGGGGGGAAAAAAATGGTTCTGCATTAACAAGGGAATAGTTGGCTGAATTAATACTGGTTTCTCATCTCTGACCTCTGTACTTCTCTAAAAATGTTTTCTTCAAGTGTAAATAAAGGAGGAAAATATAACTTCTGCACTTCAGTCATGGTCATTTTTCAATTTTTCTTGCACAGTAATAATTCCTTTAATGTCATGTTATTCATTTGCAAATTATGCTTCCTCTTAAACCCCACTGTGACTACCCCTACCCTCAAGAGATTTGTACGTATTAAAATTTACAGTTTGGTTGCTTAAATTGTCCTGGCAGTAAGAAAATGTGGGTAAAATTTCAGAACAGCTGAAAATGGGAAAACAGGCTTTTGTGAAAAACCACAGCGTGCGCTTTGTCAGGATTAATGCTGCCCCTTATGTAAAACTGAGCTTMGGTTTACACTGGTATTTTTGGTTTTGTCCATTTGTTTCGCTGCAGGCAAAACTTGCGTTCCAGAAAGACATGATTAAGCCGCTGGCACCTGCTTTCCTCTCCTCTCCGCTCGCTGCGGCTGCTGCGGTATCGTCAGCGCTGTCCCTTCCTCCCCGTCCCTCTGCCTCCCTGTTCCAGGCACCTGCCATTCCCCCGGCTCTCCTCCGGCCAGGCCACGGTCCCATCCGTGCAACGCCTGCCTCGATCCTCTTTGCACCATACTAATTGCAGCGATACGAAGAGGAGAGAACTCTGGCCAGTGGAAGGGGTGAAAGGAAAGCAAGAAAGGGGTCAGTACTTTAAAAAGTCTTTCGAAATGCCATCCAGTGTGACACGTCAACCGACCACACCACAAAGTCCATCACTGACGGATACTGCGTCAGAGTAGTAGAGTCTAGACTTTGTAGAGTCTAGATAATTCTCTCTCTCTTTATCTCTTTGTCAATGTCTCTTTTTGTTTCAATCCAAATAGTGGTTTACTAAAAACTCAATTGCTCATAGAGTTATACTGGTAAAGATTCATGCATCTATTAATGGTGGTTGTTTTTTTTWAAAAAATGTGTATGATGCACCTTGGAAACAAGAAACGTAAAATATTTTCCTGACTGACTTGAAAACTAGGGTCTTCCTTGCTCACACTTGTGTAAATAGGTCTCTGAAACCAACGGGGTATATTCTAGTGTGAAAACAGGTAGATGAACCAAGTGCTTAATTGTGGATAACATCTTAAAAATGAATTGCGTCCTTTTCTTTTCCATGTGCTCTTGTTGACAGGGATTGTGTACTGTCCTAGACCCCAGTGCTGGTGTATCTTGTGTAGTACTAAAGATGTATCACATGTCTGATTTTAAACATTTTAGTTCCTGTGCAGAGGTTTGGAAGCAATGCAGCGCTGAGGCTTTTTTTTTTTTTAATTATTTCTTTTGTGTCACACTTTATTTAGAGAGATTAAAAATAGAAAGCCATATAACATATAGTTAAGATTAGTACTTGTTTGCTACTTTCGTTTAACTTATTTTGTTGTTTCCTCACTGGTGTTGCTAAGCAATGTTTAAAGAGAAAAAAAAAGCTTTACAATTGCACATTAGCACAGCTCCCATGCGTTGTTCAAGAAGACAATGGATCCATGTATTTGTACGTAAAGATCCTTTTTCTTCATTTCTAACTAGTTTCCTTTGTAACAATGCTGCATAATGTTGTGGCTCCCTAATGCAATAATGTACAGAACATAAAATATTTATAATTGACTGTCTCTTCTGTTTACTAAATATATTGCAGTAATGCGCCACCTCTCGTTAGCTCCCCAACCCTTTTATAAAGGTGATGTCAATATGTAGTATTCAAACTGAAGTCATTATGTGATAATGGGGACAACAGGTGGAAGAAAAAAAAAAGAATTAAATTTTAGAGCATCTTTATCTGCAATCCATAATAGTAAAATGTCTGTGTATTTTTTTAAATGTACCTTTTCAATAAAAGAATAAGAAAAATATAGATGCTTCYTGTGTTTATTAATTAGAGGAGGGGGAAAAATGCCTGGAACAAACAAATGTAACTAAGAAAAGTCTTTAGGAGCCGGCAAAGCATTAGAGTTGCAATAAAGTATAATTAGAGACCCTGTATTCCCTTTCGTCTGAATGTCTTTTCCTGCTACATCTTGTTAGAGCCTTTACTGACGCAGTTCTGTAACAGAGCTCGAGACGTTCAGTGCTTTGGAGACTGAAAGCAGCAGKGGAGCCAGGTGGGTGATGGAGCCAGGTGGGTGATAGTGACTTGTTTTTTCCCTGCCTCAGAAAACTACCATGGGTTGTGCCTGTCTCATGATGGGCTGTCTTTATAACCAAGAGCTACTAAAGAGYTCGAGTTGTTCTGTCTAAACCATTTCTTCATCATTGCTGAGTAAGAAGAGTTAACTGGTAGGCTGTTTWGATTAATACAAAGCCAACAGGGCTKTTGCAAATCCATAAAAGCCGAGGTATTAAAATGTCAGGAACTTTATAATCCGGAGTGCACAGCGCAATGTATGCCCTGTGGTGGCAATGTACTTGAGAGCAGTAATTCGTGGGCCAGTCTCCATGAAAACAAAAAACAAATTCTCCTGGAAGCCCTTTCCAGCCATGCAAAGGGCAAGGAAGTGACTGGGGACAGTCGACATGGGCTTGCTAAGGGCAAGTTGCACCTGAACAACCTGAGTGCCTTGTGTGATAACTGGCCGTGTGCACAAGGAAAGAGCAGTGGCTGTCATTACTTTGACTTCAGCAAGGCTTTTGGCAGAGTTCCTCATCTACTCCTTTTGAATGTGGAGGAGAACCAGGTGGGTGGGCTTTCAGGTGGGTAGAAAAGGTGCCTGGGCCACCAAGCTTGAAGAGAATCTCCAGTTTTCTGTGTGACAGCCAGGAATGAGTAGTGGTCCTCAGGGGGTCAGTAACGCTTAACAAAACATATACAYTGGGAAAGAGAGCACCCTAAGATGCAACCAAATTTGGATATCTGATTTTCTAGTCAATATCCTGAAAAGCAGAGCTGCCATTCACAGCGACCTCAACAAGCTGGACAAAATGATTTGACAGGAACCTCATGAAGTCCTAGACAAATACAAAGCCCCTCTGGGGTGAATCAGCTTCATGCAATATTATGGGCTTGGGACCTGCTGCGCAGAAAAGATCTTTGCAGAGAATACCTGGGCTGTGGTGGACAYGCCGAACGCAAGTCTGCAGTGCGCCCTTGTGGCAACTGTGCTTAACTGGATATYGTGCTGCATTTAGCAAAAAAACATGGTCCTCAGGTGAAGGGAAGTGATTTCCCATGTGTGAGGCTGCATCTGGGGTATAGTGTCTGCTTGGGGGTCTCCAGTATGAGAGAGATTTTGACAAACTGGGCCAAATTTAGAAGAGTGCAAAGACAGTTAGGAATGGGAGTATATGAAACAGCAGTGCCTGAGATAGCTGGTCTGGAGAAGATAAAGCAGTTCTGACCACTGTCCTCAACTGCCTAGCATTGTAGAGAAGGGAGAACCAGACTTGCCTTAGAGGAACACAACACACAACCAAAGGATGAGGGGCAACAGTCACAAGCTGCAGAAAAGACTGTTCTGMCTGTTTATAATAAAATTTCCACAGTAAAAATGGATAAAAGCAGAACAGGTTGCCCTAAACGGTTATGTAATGTCCATCCTTGGAGAGACTTCAACTGGATAAATCCTCAGCATCCTCATCTAGTGAGTGCTCTGAGCAGGAGGCTGGACAGTCATCTCCGAGTGCTCTTCCTCAGAAATAGTTCCGTAATTCTCAAAGGTAAAAAGGTCTTCTGGTGAGTAACTGCATTACAGGGCAACTAGGAGCAGAAATGAACTTCTGAGCAGTTAATGCTATTTCATCATCCATAACATGATGTGGTCCTGCTATGAATGGCTATGGAAAAGCAAAGACAAGCACCCTGCCTGTAATGTGTTGAATGGGAGAGAACAGAGGGATTTATGGGAAGGGATGTGAGGGTCAAAGTGAGAGGGTGGGGAAAAGGCTTTTCCTGTAATATTTTGGTTAGGTTTTGTAGGGAGCTAAATCTTTTTCAGAAAAAAAAAAAAAAAAGACATTGCAGTAGTTGAAATGTAAGGTAAGGTGATTAAAGAATAGATGGCCTTTGCCAAAATTGACCCATTTTCACAAACCCTCTTTGGTTAGATGAGCTGAAACTGCTTAACCAAAAATATGTTTTGATGGAAAATTTCTCACCAAATCTGGATTATGTCTTATGTTCACAGCAGAGCATATTCCATCAGGCATTAAGCACCATGGCTAACACCTGCAGCACCCATATCTCTGGCTGCAGGTGGTTGGGAACAATGGACTGTTTTGGTTTTGTATTGCATTCTTAAAAGGTGAAGATTAATTACAAAAAAAAAGTGTTTTTAGGCAAGCATTTCTTGTCTGTTTAAGGAATATGTTGACAATCAAAGTAGCAGCAAGAGGATGCAACAAAACAGGAAAAATATACTGTGTGCACCAGACAATAAAGCTGCTGCTGGCTGAGTCTGGTGACTAAGCACTCGTTTATGTAGGTAAGGTGCTGATTTTAAAAAAGAGTGCTGGCTAACTCAGAAGTAGGGCTGCATAAATCAGAAAATGATTTCTGTGTCTGCAGAACTGACCAACAGAATCCATATAACATGGACAGGCCGTCAAACATAAATTCACTGTACAAATATTTTCTCTCAGAAAACAAATGTAGGTCCTCACATTAGAACAAACAGAAATAATTCCTTTCTTCCTTTTGAAATAAACAGAGGCAAAGTATTCTGATTGTATCCTGCAAGCCAAGTGAAAATGGAATCAGATTGGAAGGCAGAGTTTACACCATAGCTCCTAGTTATTTTTCAGCAATTGTTAAACAATATTGGAATGCCTTCACTATTTGACTAAATTTTTTGACAGATAAGAGCAAGGCAAGGTTAAGAGTGTAGGTAGGAGGTAAAATAATTCCTATGAATTGGGGAAGATAGTAGTTAAATATATTACATCAGGAAAATAACAACAACAACAACAACAATAATAATAAAAAGTCTCATTTCTGTTGTATAAGGAGGACAGGATCAGGCCCATCCCTTTACCTGAGACTGAGCAGATTTAGGTATTTCTAGTGGGGTTATATTTTCAGTTGAGACATCTCTTGGAAGCAACCTATGGCTTCATATTGCACAGAAGTCCCAGGGGAGCTTGTAGGAAAGGAGTGATGTCCTCTTGCCACATGCTAAGGAAGGAGTGGGCACACATGGACTCGCAGGCACAACATCACAACATGCCACCAGTGTGAGTGCCAACAGCTAAACCTGTCACACAGGTTGCTTCAGGAAGGGGGCTGGCGAGTTTAGGYCAAACTTTCGCCCTTTAAAGAAAGAATTAAATAGTTTAACTGCGGTGTTGTTGACACACATTGGTTAGGAGGTGCTAGTCMGTTTGAGCTATTTTCCAGAAATTTTAAAATTTATGAACAACTTTCCCATCTGTGGGACTGGATGCCTCTCATTGTTAYGCCTTCACCATAGGTTGCTCCACAGTTCCCTGTCACACCAATTACCTACCCATAGTTTAAACATAGTTTAAAAAAAAAAAAGTTTCCCTGGAAGCACCTAACTACTCACAGGTGTTCCCTGTCACTATTTACACCTATTTTAAAAAGAAATCAATAGAAGCCTGAAGTGCTTGGTGTTTAAATTCTCCCTCCTGTGGGCTCTGCTTGCTTATTGGAAGGTGTGATGGTCCATCAGCAGAGAGGAGGTAGGTTTGTGGCTCTGTCCTCTGAAAATGGAAGTGGCTGGTGGGGGTTGTAGTGAGAGGGGGAAGCTCTTACTGCACCAGGACAGTCTCTGAGCATGTGGCAGGTGCCGTGTGGCCAGCAGTGTTTGGGATGATGTGTTTATGAAGGTAGGTTTTTCAAAATGTCAGTGTTGGTGTTACACTGTGAGCAAGTGAGAGTTCACCTGTGATTTGCAGTGTATTTCTGCCTGGTGACTAAAAGGAAACTGTAACTAAAGCACTAAACTGAAAAGCTTCCTAATAGGTCTTACAAAGTGGAGGTCAGAGGCCCTTCCACCAACAAGAACGCCAGAAATCTGCCCCTGCCCCACTCTGCTGGCACCTCTTCTCCTGTGCATCATAGTTTACAAAAAATATATTTGCACCTCAAAATCCTAAAATAGCATTCACTCTTTTTTGCTGTTGTTATTCTATACTTTTAACTGCTGGATTTGACTTTATGACTTGGAAAAGCCATGTTGTAAACTAAGTTTCCCACATGGCACACTTAGATTTACTGTCACCTTCTCTAGATTCAGCAAATGCAGTGCGTCAAGGCATGGCAAGAAAGTGATGCTTTCCTGTCCTGTTTGCTTCCTTCTCTTAGTATGTTCATGAATGCATTTCATCTARAGCAAACATTCAGTTCCAGGCTTTTTTAGTAACACTCAGTATTGATAATGAAAGGAACTTTAATGAAATTTGTTGAATATTTACAAATATTTCAATAAACATGTTGCCCAGCACTAAGGTAAAACATATTCTTCTTGGTGTGAGAGGGACAGAAGTTGATTCTTATTCTGATACTTTGTCGTTATTTGACCTTGATGCAAGAAGAAACACAAAATGCCTRTTGTATAATACTCCTGGGGAGGCAACTACAGAGAACTTGAGATTACAGATTAAAAAATGGGCTTCTTAGAATATTAGTACGGAAATAAGAGGAAACCAATGCTTTTGCATCATGTTCTTAGTTTGGTCTGACACTTGTTTATGGCTTGGATGCAATCTTCCAATGCTAATGCACATCTTGTAAGCTGATGACAATTTTTGAATGGATAGCTTTTCATATAGGCATAATAYTTATGTGGTAACAATACAGATTTCAAACACAGCGTATCTACTTTAGAAAYTGTAATCCTCCAAAGACTTCTTCATGAAGACCAGACATTGTTTAGAATGCCTCTCATGAAAAATTTCTCTACATTGACTATGTTTTGAAGAATCTGTTTCTTCTAAAATATGCATAGAATTTTTCAAAGAACTTAAGGAGAGGCTAATAAAAGCAAAACCCAAACAGAAGAAAAAGATGGGGTTTTTTTTGTTTGTTTGTTTTGTTTTTAAGAAAATACGAAACAAGGATAACTTATTGCACTTCTACATTCTATGCTGAACACAATTTTTTGTAGTTCAAAAAAAAAAGTGTGTAGGACCAAAGATTTGTGTTCGTCTAACTGGATTATTATAGATTTTCAACRTAAATTCAAAGCATTGCTCTTAGAGCTAAGCTGAGGAGTGAGAAGGAATAAAAATCAAACTAGCCTGAGCATGTTGGGCTTCATGCTAGGTTCAGACTCTACTTAGATGCAGCACAGCAGAGAAATGAAGAGGGCTTAAGAATACAATGGGGATTGCCAGTTGGGCACCCACAGCAGACTGCACTTGCAGCAATTTGGAGAAGAAGACACAGGACAAAGAGGAAGAATTAAACTTGTTCTGAGAAGCAAAATGCCTCTCCTCCCCGCCCCCCCCGCCCTTTTTCCTCTCAGTTTGTTTTGAGAAGATCCCTGTAATAAATGCTGCATCCTGTCTAATGCCCCTTTGTCTCATGCTTTTTCCCACCTCACAGACTTCCTGCATTTGGGTGCTGGCAGCAGGATCTCTTCCTGGTGCACTAATGAGTGGCATCAAYCCAGATGGATGCCCCTTAGAGGCACTGAAGTTACAGGTGAGCTGTGGCCACCCTCGCATGAGCATGAGTGTTTCAAGTGTGCTGCTTGTTGCTCTGCTGTTGGGTGAATTTAGGGGTAGCTGAGGAGAATTTCTGCTTTTCCCAGGATTTTCAAATCTTGCTCTCAAGGGAGCAGCAAGGGGCTGTGCTGGTGTGAGGTTGTGTGACACCTGGTGGCAGTGTGGCAGCAAGRACACAACTGGGCACAACTGGCTGTGCTGATGCTAAAGGAAAATGAGGTGCACCAGAGTGAGCAGSAGGCTGACAGCAAAGAGTGGAAAATAATGACATGTTATAAATGGGATAGGGGAAAGAATCATTAAATGGCAAACCCAACTCTGCTGAATACATTGCCTTTCTTTTTGTAAAGTATTTAATATAAAGGAATGATAATGAACCCTAAGGATCAGTTACTGTCTATTTAAGAACAAGTGTAAATAGCAAAAAGATATGCTCAATAAGCGTGTCTCAGCAAAACTGTCTCCTTGGCTACCACTCCAGTGACTTCAGCTGTTGCTCATGTTGTTTAACCGGGGAATATGAGCCCCAAGGTAATAAATAGTGTTCCAGATAAAGTGGATTTAATGAGAAAAACCTCAATTCAAAGTAGTCTTGAAAGTAGTGCGTTTAAATCCCTGGTGACRCATCGGGAATGAAGGTAGATGGAGGATCCTCCCTGGTGCTTGAGGCTCGACACTGGAGGATGAGCTGCGGCCTCTGCCAGTGCCTTGGTCAGCCTTGAGCGAGTGGCTTTGGGGTGGTGCCATGTGTGTTTGCTCTTGTCACCCAGCTGCATCTGCAAGGCCACCCAAGGAAATGCCGGCATTTCTGCACATGAAGATTTTGTTCTCTTGTACAATCCTACAGCAACCCATTTTATGAAGTTTTAGTGTTTTGTTTGCCTCTTCTTTAAAGTGTCTTCCTGCATCATAGGAGCAGGTTCCTTAGGGAAGTCTGTCACCTTTATCACAGACCCACAAAATAATTTTTTATCATGCTTTGAACAATTTCTTTTACTATAAAGGCTTTTTCAGTACTTTCCTGTGGTGTGTTCATGTTGCATCCTATGTTTGTGTGCTGTTTTCTGGGTAGAAACAATCCTGAAATTGCTCAAGCAGTTTTAGTGTGGTTCCTCTTTCCCCTGTGAAGTCTGCTAGTGGATTATGTAGACAGGGAGATGCTTACACAGAAAAAGAGGTTGTCGTAGCCTGGCCTTCAGCATCATTGTCTTATCCCCAGCCCTGTGTCATGCCATGGAGAGGTTTCCTCCTCCAGCAACACGGGGCTGCATTCAGCCAGCTGCAGGTATTGCTCTGGCACAACTGGATTACCAGCCTGAGCTATTAACTCAGGCAATTGAACATTCATTTTAAAATGTAATAACTTGCACATCACTGAGAAGTAGTGAAATTGATCTTCATGGCTGAATCCTCTTTCACAGATTTGCTATTGTCTGTTACCTTAATTTGTATTTTAGTYTTTTTTTWWAAAATTTATTAAATATTAAATTAAATATTAAAATTAGTAGCTACTACTAGTATGATTTGCACACAGCTCCATTTCTGTATCAGAAYGTCCTCATTTCACTTGCAATGTCAGAATTGGAGGTCACTAGCTGCTTCCATTTCAGGACTTTCAGCTAGAAAAGAAAGAAAGTAGGAAAAGTTTAAGCACCTCCCTCCTGCAATAACCATCCCATTTTCTCCTATTTGGACAATATCCCAAACTTAGCATTTTGTCTCGGGCTTTTTTGTTTCACTGGAATTTGTCCCAAGGTAGAAAAAAAAAAAATCAATCTTCCTTATACTTTTCTTTTAAAATATATATAATTGTATGATTTAAATGGGTCAAAAAAAAAGTGAAGCAAAAGTCAYATTATGGGAGTGATGTCTGTGTGGCCTAGAAACCAAAGCAAGAGTTAGTTGTGCTGCAAGTAAGGAATTAACCATATATTTCCAACTTTAAGAAGTTAAATCTTTGACATATATCTTATAAAGACCACATGACAGCACCCTGGATTTTTAGCGAGTTCTTCTATGCAAAAGCCCCTGTACTGGCTTAGGTAGCAGAGCCAGGCAAAGGTGGGTGACCTGAAAGGCTGAGCTGCTTATTTGCACCTTGGGCAGTGGTAGAGACCCTGTTGCACCCTGCTTGCCCCAAGGAAGGGTCCAGTCCTTACCTGACCCACATGTTTATGTATAAAGTCTGTAAAAGTGAAAGGCTGAAGCGGAAAAGGAGGAAGCAACAATGCTGTCTTCATGCTGGCTGAGGCCAACAGGGGAGATAATGAGCTTAAATTCGAGGAAGGAAGATTTAGATCAGATATTAGGAAGAAAATCTCGTGGTTTAGGTGAGTAAGCATTGGTGTAAATTATCCAAGCTTTATTCTTAAAGCCTGAAACAGAGAAGATTTCACAAGCTCTCAGCAAACTTTTTGCCAAAAGTGACTCAGTGCAGAGCAATGTGTTGACTGACACCTTGAGATCCTTTCCCACTCCAGGTTTTAGTGTTCTCTATATGCACAGTTCACTGTTTTGCTGGTTGGGTCAAACATTTGACATCTTAGCCCTTGTAATTAAATCACAAGTCCTACATTGACCACAGGCAGGGCTGTATTATGGAGTGCTTTGATGCATTTCTACTAATTGGCTGTTTCACTATTATTATTTAGTAAGACTGAACTTTTAGCCTGACTCATAGAGAGCACTTCAAGTGCAAGCACCAAACAATAATTAACGTTGTTAAAAATACATTGCAGCAGAAACTAGAAACTGAGGGCACTGAGTGAAATGCTTGTTTCTCAGGTTCAGATTTTACTGTATCAGCTGGCCACGTAACCACTATGTGGTTGTGGCTTTTCTGTTGGATCAACACATTTCCATCGAGGATTTGCTTGCTGCTTTTTCCCAGAAAACTCTAGTTTTTAGAGGTTTCAGGGCACCAGTATTTGTGTTAACMTCCGTGTTATGCTTTCCCCAGACAGACAAGCTAACATTCTTCCACAGCCACTGCCCTCTTGCAGCATTTCTGTTGCTTCTCCTGCAGGTAGCACAGAACTGATATGGGCTTGCAGGCAGTGACCACTGAGGACAGCTCTTGACTTAGAGGGATAGCTTATTAACTGAGAAAGAAGTTATAATTTTATCAAAAGTTATCTTTATTTAGTCTGAGAAGATGGGAGCAGCTGTCTGGTTCCTGTTGTGAAATGTTCTGGGGGAGCTGTGGGGGAACAGGTTTAAGAAGCCCAGTCCACTTTCCCACTACCTGTAAATTAATGAAGATTTCAAGATATCTGCACTGCTGCGTTTTGCTGCTGCTGGGAGYGTTTGTCACAAATACATTTTTTGACTGCATTCTGTCTGATGGACAGGCAAACATAAACTGGAAAATAAATATTTACGATCTATAGTTGCTCATATTCTTTTATTTATAGACTGTTCGGTGCAGGTGCCTATCACAACAGTAAAACTGCAGCTGAGCTAGACTTCAGCATTTATGATTCATCTGCTGTGGATGGCTTAAATCACTGGTCCACTAAATGGAATGGTTCTGAGCTAAATTGTGAAATGTTCATAAATGTCAGGCTTGCGAAGAAATTTGTTATGCTGTCTTTGTACTGACCAAAAATGCAGGCAGTTTATGAGCTGTCCTTTGAACCCCAGCCGAAAAGCTGAGGATAGTTGCTGCTGGAAGAGCTCCTAGAATGGACCTTTTTCCCAAGGGGAACATGGAGTTCACCCACTTGCCTAAGCACTGAGGAGTTTCCAAAAGTCACTTGTGCATTTAATGTGGCTTGTGTCACAGAGGCAGTGAAAGTGGTTGTGCTGAGCAAGAGGAGTTGACAGTTGATTAAAAACATGTTCCTCCAGATACTTCATCACTGTTGTCTGAAACTCCAGGTGCTTTTTTTTTTTTTTTTTCCCCCCTTGTTTCTTTCCCATAGAGTTTAACTTTTCCAAGATAAATGCCCTTGTCTGCCTGTCTGCCTTTCCTTATGAGCATCTGGTGCTGTAGCTCTCTGCATTATGGGCACTGATTGCAGCTGAAATACCTTCAGGTAACAAGACGCTGCTCTTTGCCTTTAGCAAGCATAGGTTAGGTCTTCCATCAGCCTTTTCTAAGCAGTCAAAAGACTGTTGCTACTGTTCTACTGGTATAAACTGTCTTAAATGGACCAGAAATGCCATTTCAGAAATATTTAAAAAAAGAAAAGGAAAATGGTTGACAATGGTTCATATTCCAACATAAGGAGCCATCTTGCTTTTACCACACAGCACTGGGAAAATAGAAAATTTCTTCTGTATGAGGCACAAGTATCAATGACAAGTGTTTATGTGCTGGGKTATTTCACCCCTCATCTCCCCAGATTGTATCTGAGGAGTGTTTGTATTGCAAGAAGTGTTAGTTTGCACTCTGGGCTCCTGTGTGCTCATTACTGCTCACACACATATAAGGTGGTTTTGCCCCAGAAAGCTTAGGTATATGACAGATAAATCTATATAAAGAACTACTGCRGGGCCTCTGGAGGAAAATTAATTGCAAAAAATAAAGGAGGATAATAGATAAAAATAGAAATGGCACTCCCTGTTCTTCTAGCACGTGACTGTTGCAGTACCATGGCTGCATCTCTCTTCTGGGAGATGAAAGTTCTTCCTAGGACTTTTAGAGTAATTAGATCTCATTTTCTTAACCCTTTACCCGTAGTTGAAATTGGTGTATCTTGCTAGTGTCTCTAGCTAACTGCTAGGGTGAGCTAACTGCTCAAGTTACCCTAACACAGGACGTTTTGTGCTGGTCTTCAGCCTGGGTACCTTTTCTTTCTGACCCAGCATTTTGGATTATCTTGCTTACAAAGTCCTTTCCAGTAAGCTTTCTAATATTACACTTTTAAAGATACAAACTCATAAAGAATTCAATCTTTATTATGTCCTCATTGTGAATCCTTACTTATGTGTCCCAGGATGCATTTTCCTCTCTCTGAAATGGTGAACCAATTTCACTCTTCCTTATTTTTCAGTTCTGCCAGGGCTCTTTCATCTTTTCGGTCAGGAATTAAGCTTCCAATTCAGGTTTATATCAATAATTGCTTTTCTGAAGACCAAATTCCCTGCTGTTCCCTTACCATCCTTTCTAAACAGCCTGCGAAAGGTGCCTACCTTGGCAGACACCAGCAAGGAAAAACTTTCTGTCAAGGAAGTATTTACCTCCAAATGTGGATCTTTATTAAACTATATAGAGCTCCTACATTTGATGCACAGTAAAATGAGAAGGGCTTCTTTGCACTGGGTTGACATGCCTTCATTTGAACAGAAGGTTGAAATGTGGGACATTATTAACTTGGGTATTGATTTGTCTGTCTCTGCTGCCAGCTCAATACAAAGAAGTGGTCCTCGTCTTAAGCTTTAGAGTGTGAAATTCTTTAAAACGTGCATCTCTGCATGGAGCCTGCGAGGACTTCTGAAAGGCTCTATGCCGTACAAAAAGATGTTTTCTGTRGACATCTTTGGTTTGAAGTGCGTTCAGGACTGCTTAGAAATAAAGCAACACATCTGATAGCAGTGCTCAAGAAGTTACTCTGTGCTGGTTCTTTGAGATGTTGTCTCATTTCAGTCATTGCTCTGGTTTTGGTCCAAGTCAAGCTGTTTGGACATATCTCACTGTGGTAATTCACAGAAAATTTCRATTTTCTTGATTTAATGAAGCTGGCATCATATCTTTGCTGTTGAATGTATAAGCTTCCTGTGTAGTAACACTCCACTAAATTTTAATGCGTTTATTTGGTAACTAACACTTACCAGCAGGCTGTACTATCATTTCCTTATTTTTTTTTTCTTTTTTCCCCTCTTTCTTTGGCTTCAGAAGCAAATAGCGCACAAATAAATTGGTTTGACTGAGGGAGACGGTTTTGGTGCCAGCCTAGAAATAAGCTTTGGCTGCTGCCCACACACAGATGCTTGTCCGGATGATGGACTTGAAGGTCTGTCCTGTGCTTGAGGGCCCACAGAAGGGCTCAAATAAGTCAGTGGGGGGTTGCTGTTGTAGTCTATTTTCTTATCATTTTGTCATTCTGAGTCCTGTCTGGGAATTTCACGTACAGCAAGTTTCTTCCCAAACAGGACTGAATATGAATGGTCCTTCTGGTAGAGGGCCCCTATGCTGCGCCATCAGCGCAGCCATAASTAACTAGGAATCTGGTCCATTATGGGCCACTTCTGTCGCTGCTTGATGCCAGGGCTCAAGATGCCCAGCTGGTAGCCCCCAAGGGCTGCTCTCTCCAGCCACTTGCTATCTAAGCAAGTCTCAGTAAGGTGATGAATCATTCAAGGGAAAGAGGCAAGTCTAAAGCAGGGAAATCCAGCAAAGTAACGTGTCTTTCCCTTAATTAAAGGCTTGGAGTGAGGCACATAGGTGGAGAGAAGAGATAATGAGCTGCCCATTTTGAAGCGGGGAGGAGGAAACAGCTGCAGGGAGCTCTGGCTTTGAACGTGACTGGCAGAATCCCAGCCTGGGACTTGGGMTGTACTGTGAGTCTGTGCAGAGCAGAGTGCC
The DNA here is from genome assembly GCF_003342845.1 of Nothoprocta perdicaria. Classification (NCBI taxonomy): domain Eukaryota; kingdom Metazoa; phylum Chordata; class Aves; order Tinamiformes; family Tinamidae; genus Nothoprocta; species Nothoprocta perdicaria. The sequence goes on from NW_020456121.1 coordinate 1,469,209, forward strand.
CAGGACCTGTCAGGCTTTCTTTACCTGCCTAAATGGAAGCCTACGTAGATCAGTACACTAAGGCAACATGTTAGCTGGGTGGTAAAAATATAAAACATCCTATTTATTTTTGGTCAGTTATATAACTTGAACTGCAGGCATGCTCTGAGGTGTGACATTCCTTAAAACGGAGAATGCTAGGGGAAGTTTTATGTTATGTTTTAGTCTGGAGGGCACGCCACAAAATGAATAAATATTATCTATTTTCCTGGAATTATGCACAATTGAATTTTAGGCCTCTCAAGATTCATATAAAAGGTTAACCCAGCTGCAAATGAGAAAAACAAAAATAGAAAGYGAATCTGTAAAATCATTTTCATATGATTATGTAGAGGAGGATAGCAGATATGTGCGATGAATAGATAAAAACATAAGGCAGATCTTTCTCAAATGGCTAAAGGTCTGTGGGTGTAGGAACATCACTGAAAGTCWATCTGTTGGCTGCTTATTCTATTGCAAAGAAGTCATCCTGCCTTGTTCAACCTGACAGCGATGCTTTCAAGTCCTCTCTTGCTATAAAGAACAAGCAGGTAGCTTTTCAGACCTATGCCAAGAGTGACAGCTCTTGCAGTGTTCAAAAGGCTGAATAAAGAGATGGGCATGAGCTGATGTTCTTGTGCTGAGGCCCTGAAGTGATTGTATATTCACCACGGCTTCTGCAGTCCTGTTCCAGCCCTCTGCTTACTGTAAATCAGAGCTTTCCATTTCACTGAAGCTTTGTATGATATTACCAAAGGAGGGAGGAAAAAAATGTGGAAAAATCTGTGATTTTTAAATTTAAAGTTCAAATGCAATATGAGCCTCTTTTGGCAGTGGGCTACTGGCACAGGAGCAGCAAGCAGACATCGATCCTGGGACCTGCTTAGTGCGGAGGGTCCCTTCTGCCAAGCACAAATGAACATGCGGATCAGGCTGGCTGCACAGAGCTGAGATGAAGCCAGCTCTTCTGCTGCTGAGTGTCAGTCTAAATAAAATATTTGCTTTAATTTGGAATGCCTGGAAGCAGGGATGGAGCTGTCTCAGTCCTCTGGATCCTGGGGACCATAGTTTGTCACAGGTAGTGCTGGAAGCCCATAAACCTCCGTGATGTACGTGTTGCCCAGGGAGGAACTTGCATGTTTGCTAACAAACTGTCTCAGAGTTGGAACTGTAGAGCTAATGCAAAAAGCTCCTAGAGTGAAACCAGTTTTGATTTGGTTCTTATGCTTCCATCTTTGCAATTAAAATAGGAGCTTTCTAAAACAATGAAAGATCAGGTTTTACATTTCAGTGCAACAGGGCAGGGCAGGATGTGAAGGTGGTCTTTTATGAAAGAAATTCCATCCTCAAAACGCTCTCCTGGCAAGTCCAGCAAGGCTACAAAATGCTGCTTCTCACAGAACCACAAAACCTGCCAGGTCTGATAAGAGCTGAATTAGTGCAGAACAAAAGTTTCTTTTGGATCGGTTGCTTCACTTACTAATTCGAACAAAGAAGTGGCACCAATATTTTGTCCTCTTTTAATAATACCTCCATGCCGTTGACAAATCCTAAGATTTTTATAGGTCTCCCGGTATTAGCGACTCTTAACTACTCCTACTTTTTTTTTAAAGTGGTCCTCTTGAGAAAGTTCAAGCCCTCTGTTGAGGGTTGGGGGAAACTAAGCAATCAATCATTGGCTGTACAAGCAAGGAATAGCAAGTGCAGGAAACCAGGTAAAAGCAGGCACAGAAATCCTCTTTCTGCAGCAGCAACTCACAATCCCTTTTTGACTTTACTTTTTTTTTTCTTTGGAACTTAGGAAAGATTTTTTTTTTCTTGCCTTTCTGAAGAAAACCTTGTTTGGTAGAAATGCAAATTGGTGGCAGAACTGTGCCATGTTAAAACCTGTGGGGGAGCTGTTGGGGTTTTTGTTCCAGAGTTCTTAGTGAAAAATACTATGCTTAATGAAAAGTTACTGAAACACACCTTAACCTATTTTTTTTTTTTTTTGCATGCCAACAAATACGAAAACAAACCTCAGTAGGTTTCCAATTTTTATTGTCAAAAGAGTATTGCAGTGAAAAATATCAAGTGGAACACTGCTTGTCCATTTCAATCACCATTTTCCATGGAAAATGCTTAATAATTTGTAATYGTCAGTCTCTTTGCTCAAATTTAACATAAGAAATAATGTAATAACTAACCATGGAAATAAATGTCGGTCTCTGGCATTTTATGCTTAAGACTTCCATTGCCTTGGTAGGTAATATATATTATGCTACACTGCTGGAACCCTGTTGTCTTGCAAAGAAAGCTGCAGTGCTAAATTTTCGAAATGATCTTATGATAGAAAGGTAGTTACCTCCTGTGGAGAATCTAAGTGTTTTTTTCATAGCATCATTACCCTTARTAATTAAGTCTGTAATTTCCCTTAGAATACAATTCATTCTGTCCTAATTCATACAATACAGGCCCTTACGTTACATATTTCATTGATCACTGTACAGAAATCTTCATTATGTTCGCTCTAGATCAGAACCTAGCCAGGGTCTTCATCTTTGGAATCCTGACAGAGGGAGCAGGAAGGTAAGTTTTGCTCTTGGTAAGTTCTTCCTGGTCATGTTGCTTTTCTAAGAAATGGTGCTCACCCCCAGGCATGTTAATTCATCATAGTATTCTTCTGTTGTTGCATTTTCCTGCTTCTAATGTGAAGCACAGAGAGGAGATAGGTGTGTTATAGTAGGCAGGGTATTTTAAGTGTGGGTTAATTTAAGTTAGCCTGATCTTCTTTGATCTCAGTAGAGTCTCACTTATTGCTGTGCAATGGTTGCTCATGCATACAATGGAAACTTATCCATATTATTATGCATATKGAATGTTAATAGGGCATTTGCTTTGTTTAATTCAACTCAATTTGCTTCCAATATTTTTCTCCCTTTCATATTTTTTTCCTCTGTCAGGAAAGCAGAAATCCTACTGGTTGCTAAGTAACTGTAGTGGTTTGCTGCAGATGTGCGATGGGCATATCCGCTTACCACCAYAGTCTTTACATTTAGGTAAAAACATATGTTTAAGTAAAATATATTTCAATTTTTGAAAACAATTATGTCCTGAAGAAAGATGCTTCCTGTTATCGCAGATATTTTCAGTCATGCACACATTGATCCGAGCTGGGGAAGTATGGGTTATTGAACAGGAAGATAAAGCAGCACCATCACTTGACACAGGACCATCTCTCCCGAGAGGTTCACATGCACTTCAAGCATGACATATAGGCCATCTCGTCACAACTGGCTGCATCTGAAGCAAGATAATTCCCTCATGGATTACAGCAGGTGAAAAGTTGCAAGTCTGTATACTCTGGTCTCTATCACTTGCAGTAACTATTTCTGGGTAGATGGTGACTCCAATTGCTAATCAAGGTCTAATATTCCCACTCAAGGAGGCGGACAAGAGTTAAAATGCTATTGACCATTAATTTTAGAGGAAAACTCCCGAATGCGTACATAATGGAGAAAATAATATCTTTCCTGATAGTTTTCATTTTAGCACTTATTAGTTCTGGAGCATTTGACTTTATCCCTGCAACAGGATTTTAATGTAGATATTTGGCAGTAATTATAGAATGAAAGGATGTTGGAGGTACAAAATATTATGCAAAACTAATGCATGATATTTAAAAATTYGAATCTTGTGTTAATATTTAATTTATTGTAGCTAGATTGAGAGAGTTGCATTTATTTTGTTTTTGTATTCAGTTTGATCCAGTGTGTCCATTAAATGAAGGATGTGGCATTTGGATTTTTTCAGAGTATGCTTGTAGGAAATTGATTTCTTTTGTCTGTGCTTGAAGAGAGTAGTAAAGGATTTTGTCTCTGGAATCTCCAAAAAGGTCAAATCTTGACTTAATAAATGTGTATTTCAGGAACATAAACCTCATTCTTTAGGACATTGTATTAATGTCCTCCTATAAGTATAGGAGGCCTGCGTACTACAAAAGCAAACAAAAAGTGGTAATTTGCTACACAGCTTTCAGTGTGCTGGTTAAACTGGCTTAAATCCAGTTTTGCTCAGAAGGGATTATAAATTGCTCCTATTATGATAAGCCTGCTAAGTAAGGGACTCATATTTCCATTAATTCCTATAGCTTGGATTAATGTATATGTACATCCTCTGCCTGAGACTAATAGTTAGGGGTAGATGAAATTCTTAAATAAATAATAATATTTCCAAGGAAAACCACCCTCTTATGCTGAGGGCAGGCTGCAATGAGACACTAAATCCAGCAAAGTGAGTCAGGGCCAGGGCCGGAATGAGTGTAGTGGTGTTTGCATGGTGCTAGCCCGTGTGTAATATTCCTTCCTCTGGAGTATCAGCTACCGTTGATTATAGAGTTATCAGGTTGGAGAAGATAAGATTAGACATAACTAATAGTAATCTCAGTGGCTTTGGCTTTGTAAGGAGGAAAAGAGAATGTACCCAGTGTAGCAGCTGGGGAAAGGAGGGGAAAAGGGAGGGGGGAAAAAAAAAAATTATCCATGGAAGATACTAAGTAGAATCACCAAACTACCTGAAGCTTTCTGAAAATGTGGAGAATGCTGATGGCAGACATGCCACCAGAAGGTGCAAACAATGGGGAAGAAGGGGGTATCTCATCAGCCCCAGCTGTGGCTGCCTCTTGATGTTGCAGGTGGTGACACTGGCCAAGTGGAGAGGACTCTGAGGAGGCCACTCGTGTCCCTGGGGGGATGCTGAGGGCAAGTAAGCACATGTATGTGTTTCAGGGAATATGAAGAGTGTGCTCAGATATAACTCAGTAGCTTAAATCTTTGAGGAACTTTCTGGGCCAGATGGTGAGAGATTGGTCTTCATGGACCTCACCTGACCCTCAATCAACAGAACTTCTTTGTTTTCCTAGAGCTGATTGCATCTGATAACAGAGTGATTCAGCGGAAGAACTTTGCACCTCTACACAGTCTCAACAAAACTGTGGTAAGTCTGGAGGGATAATGGGTTTAAAAAAAAAAAAAAAAAAAGAATGCTTGGAGATGTCTGTGGTTATCTTAGCTTCTAGAGATTTTTTTTTTTTTTTTGCTAGTTTTTCCTTCTGACAGGTATTATTCTAAAAGGGAGAAATATTATTTCATAAAAGCTCACTAAAGCCCCCCGGCCTGAATCTTTAGAAGTCTCATCTCTGTGCAAATGGGAGAATTATGAGCAGAGAACTAAGCCATCTGCATAAACCATTTCCCCAGCTCTCCTGATGGGGTAAAACCACAGAGAATAAAGTGCTCCCTGCTCTCCGTTATTGGCACATAGGGAAAAGGAGGCCATCAGGAAGCTCCATTTGCATAAGCTTTCAACCCTGAGAAGCTTTGGGAGCCATCAGAATGGGAAACAAATTAAAAATTAGTTCTATAGCGAAACTGAACTTAACTGTGGAGTTCAGTTCAGGGCCTGTCTCCTGGGGGAGRCTCTCCAAACAACGCAGGTTCTTCCCAAAGCTGAAGCAGGAGGATAGCAAATCAGAATTTTTATTTATTTATTTATTTTTCCCTCAGAGCAAAATGGGTCTGAAATGACCCCAGTTAAATGACCTGGATGACAGGGTCAGGCAGCATTGCTCTCTCACACAGTGCTATGCACTGAAAACCATGCATTTGCTCCAGAAGTGCTTGCTAGCAGTGTATATGTCTGCCCTATGTCTGCAAGAAATCCAAATAACAAAGTACTTCTATAACTAGCTTAAGGGAATATATTATATGCCATTATAAAGAGCACTGCTGGGGACAGGATTCAGGCTGAAGTTGTGTTTCTCTGTTAATGATAAACTCTTTTGCTTTCTTCCCCCCTCTACAAAAAATGTTTGGAAGAGGGGAGTGACTTTCGAGGGTTCCCAGGGGATGTATTTAGTGGCTTCAGAAAACCTGGCAGAGGGTCTGAACTCAAAATAACAGCTAAGAATCCCCTGAGATACACTGAACTGGTCTCTTTTTTTTCCCCAATTATTACAACCAACTCGGAGAGGGTTTATGATATATGAAGCTTTTATTTCTTGCTAACACATGCTCATACACACAATGGCATTCTGCTGAACTGTATCCAGAAAGCTAATTATACTTCAGAAGGATTTTGGCTTTCTCTGAGGACAGTCTCTACTTTTTTTTTTTTTATGTGGGAGAACTCTTTTGTCTGTTCAGCATATAGGTGCAGCAAGGAAATACTTTCCTGAGAAATTCCTAAGGGGGATAAGATGCACAAAGATCTTCGGTGCTGCAGTCCAAGATAAACAGGACAGTACAGCATTCATAGCAAATGAAAATGCAAATGATAGAAAAGTAGAGGAGGCAAAAAAAATATATTCTCTGGCCTGAACATCCRGGGGGACTGGAAGGTGCCTGACAAGCACATTATGTGCAGGCTCTTGCTAATTGAGTGTTATCTGAATTGCTTGCGGCTGTCATTCCATGACCAAATGTATTTGCTGAAATGCCAGTAGTTCCTGAGAGATGCTGCACTTATCAGAGAAAACTGCGGGCACTGCAGGGAGGCGAGGAGCAAACAGTAACTGACTGAAGAAATGTCAGGAGGACTCCCATACTTATCAGGAAACGATCCCTCAAACCTCATCAGCCTGGGGCTAAATTATCAGTTAGGGTCAGAGAATCTAATTAGAGCTGTCTTCACTTGTTTACATGAGTTCAGCTTAGCATTGCTGGGCCTGGCCCTTCTCCCTTTTAGCAGGGAACAACCATCTAAGCCATAGGAGTGATGTGGGGGCCCATCCCTCAGGATATAGAAAGGTAGCTGGTAAGGAAATATTTTTAAAGATACTGAACAAATAGGAAGCTAATTCTATGAGTCATTTGAAGCAGAGGGAAAACAAGGAAAGGATTAAAAAAAGAAAAAAAAAGTTGGGGCCAAATACAAGGAAAGAAAAAAAAATTGCTCTCCCTCTWTAGGAAGGAGAAGGTATTCCACAGATTGCTTCTAGAGCAAGGAGAAAAGATGAATAAAGAAAAAAATAGTAGAGAAGAAATGAAGGCTTGTGAAGAAATACTCTACAAAACATTGAAAGTTGGAATCACAGAGGGACAGAAGTAATTATACAGAAGAGAAACAAAGGAAAGCATAAAACCTTGAAGGTGAGAAAATAAACCTGAATAAACAAGAAAAATGTAAAGAAGAAAAGCCACATCTAGTGTTTAGACTAATGTTTAGCCTACAAGCAGCTGTGTTGTGATCCCAGGATGCAGCTTGATGATTCCAAGCTACCTTTTGGATGCCCCCAAAGCATTTCTATTTCTCTTCCATCCATCTGTGTTTGGCTGCAACTAAACCATAGATCTGAGAGAAATGTGTGAATGTGAATTTATGAAATGAATAGTTATATTTTGCAGATAGTTTTCAAGTCTCCTGGCACATGATTTTTATGCTTCCAGGTTGCTGCAAATCTTAAAGCACATTTTTAATCCTTTTAAGGACATTAAAATATGTATTAATGCTTATTGTCAGCTGGAGATCAGAACAGATTATTTGATTTCCAGTCTATTCTGCTGGGAGAATCAGGTTTTACAGAGCAACACAAATGATTGTATCTAACCAATTCTCTTTCTATTTTCAATTAGGAAGGAGCAGCTTCTTTGAAAAAGAAACACCATGAATTTTCCAGCCTCAGCCTTGCACCAAGATTTCCTGCTGCTGGGAATGGCATGTGCCTGCTCTCACATCCCCTGTGCAGCCTGCAGTTATCACCTGGCCCACGGAGAGYGCGGCGCTGGGGATGCTGCTCCTGCCTCCCGTCCCGGGGACGCGTCCGGCGCGATGCCACCCGCTTCCAGGAGCGTTGACCAGCGCACAGGAGCGAGGGGCACTGCTGAGCCCTGGGGGCTTTGGAAAGAGCGTGGCCCTGCTCCATGCTGCCCGGCTGCCAGGCTTTATGTGGTGCGAGGCAAACAGCGAGTGCTGCTTGAATAAAGCATCGTGTGGGGGGAGAGCTGAAGAGGCTTYGGCATGCGCCGCCTTCCCCAAAGTGCTGACTGGTGGTTTCTGTTCCTGCAGTGTCTTAGGGTGGAGAGGATGCTCCCAGACTTGTCCTTGCTGAGCTCCTGGGAGCAGGAGGACTATGAGGATGGGGGAAGAGGGCTCTTTGCTGACAGCCTTTACAGCTCTCCTGCTTTCCTGTGGTGCTTTCCAGACCTGTGGGGACATGGGCACACCAGCTTTGAGATCACAGAGCTCCCAACAGTGCCCCAACTTGCCCCAACAGTGGTCTTTTTTTCTGCATTATGGACTCGCTATCCTGTTAGAAATGAGGTTTGCTTTAGATTTGTTGTCCCACCCCTGAGGACTCTCTGCAGCTTCTGTTCAYGTGGAGTTGATTGGAAGATGACCTGCCATGGGTTTACACAGATAAAACTCCACAGTGTATAAACCCCACTAGAAACTGCTGTGTGAGGGAGCTGTATGTGCTTTGGATGATCCCAGAAGAACTGTGGTACTTATGAGCCACTATGGATGTGTAATATGCTTCCTAAGTAGAGGGAAATTGCTCCCATCCTAGTGCTGTGATATCTCAAAAGAAAAGGGAAAAAAAAAACCCAAAAACCTACTGCAGGGAATGGATTCTGACATGAGAACAGGGAACAGTTTTTAACTGCCTGCAGGAATGAGGGAAAGAGGTGTGTATGTCTTCAAAGTTGATGCACACTGTGAGAGAAAGAGCAGAACCGAAAAAAGAGCCTAATGGAGATGTGAAGAACCTTGTGGGTTTTGACACATTTGTCCTCTTGACATGAGAGGACTTAGTATAACCACCTTAGAGCCAGCRATAGATCACAGCTTTGTCACTGAAGCAGCAAAAAAATAGAAGAGTATGGATATGCCCTGAAGTACCTGGGGATATACACACACAATGTAGCTGAAAAAGAATTTCTCTTTTTATATAAACACAACAGAAAGTGTCTATCATAGGAAATGAAATGTAATGATAAGCTCTGCTTGCTATTATGCTGACTGGTTTCATCTTAATCTACACTATAATTTATGTTCATATTAAGTTTCAGTCAGGTCATTTATTTTATCTCCTATTTTGCTGTYTTAAGAACAAACCAGGAGAGCAAGCTACAATCTTCTCTCATTTCAGCAAACTGCAATCCTGATGGCTCCAGGCGAGAGCTGCCCATCTCCAGGAGAGGAGGAAGCCTTGGCTGGAAGGAGAGGATGCATCCGAGGTGCTTGCTTTGCACTTTCTCTTACCCGTGAGATCTTTCTCTTTGCAACACGTGGGCACATCACACTATGGGGCAAGTTGTGTAGTGGCAACACTGGGTGTAAACCGGGGCAAAGCTCCTGTGAAAGCAGTGGAGAGTGCAGAAGCTGTAGCTTGAAGAGGCAGAGTAGGAAGCCTCACGTCAGGAGGACTGAGAAGCAGAGGTACTTGGAAGGTTATTTMTTGTATATTCCCTTATCTTGCTGTTATTCCTACATTTTTTTTCCTGCTCTGCAGTCTGTCCCTTTGCCATTTAGAGGKGGGGACCATTAGCTCCCTAGGAATGAAGCCACTTAGCTCAGTATTTCCACATTTCAGGCTATACAGCTGAGGTGTTTATTAGCAAGCTCTGAAATTGGAACCCAACCCTTTAGGCTGTCGGGAAAAGCCTGAAAGCAGGGTTTCAGTCCCTGTTTTTCATAAATGTGGTATTTCTGCAATATTTTGCATTTAACATTTGGATAATAAACCCTAATAAATACTCAAAAAAGAAGTCCCATGTGCTGCCATGTACTTSCATGTACTGCAGGGCCACAGTGAATCTTCAGATTTGTTCTTCAGGAATGCATACCCATGYCCTTCTTACATGAGCTGCCCTGGTTGTTGTTCATACATGTAAGGTCATCAGCTTCCTAGCAGCTGCTCAGAGCACCCAGCATTATGTTAAATGCTTCTGCGGTGCTCAAAATCTCAGGTCTACATTAAGTCATGGCTTTCTAAAGTCTAGTAGGATTTAACAGGAAGACAAGGCATGAGGTAACCTAAGATCACTGTGAGTGAGGGGACTACATCCCTCCCTACTCTCTTGCTCTTGGCCTGAAATATCCTGGAGCTCTTCCTATTAAGGTGTAAGATTCTATTCATTTATCCCAACTTTCCTTTAAAGAGGGGAAGAAAACATGAAATATGAAAAATCCTGTGCCTACCTTGTCTGCCAGCTACTGCTTGCAGGAAAAATAAAACAGACTGCGCTTTCAGTTTTGTCATCTGAAATGACTGGTAGGCCATCCATATACTGTGCTTGAGTTCTTCCAACTATGCTAAGTTTGAAAAATAAAGCAAAGAAAATTAAACTTGACAAAAGTTGCTGATCGTTGATGTACTAAGCCCACAATTGGTTTAACCTACTTATATTTTTTATTTAAATATGCATGACTTACTGCATTAATAATACGTGAAAGCATATCTTCAGAAAATACACCTTGTTCTTCCTCAGAAAGACAAAGTTTATCTTAACACCACAATGTATAATCTCTGCCTACTTCTATATGCATATACAGCTGAAGTATATACCCCAGGCTGCAGTATTCAGTGGTCAGCAAGCTACTTTATAGTAAAGTAGTATTTCTGTAACATATACTAATTTCACGGCAGAGAATGCTCGTCTGTCATTTAGCTTACCATACTTTCCCAGCTCATTTTCCTATGTCAAAATTTCTAAGTAATCATCTGTTACTTTGAATAATATAAAAATAGCATGTCATTACCATTAAGCACCAACTGCAAGGATTTTATTTTAAACCATTTCTCCTCTCCCTAACTGGAGAAAAAAAAAAAAAAAAAGGCTCTGCGATCATTTTTAACCTTTCATCAGCATAATTGCAGAATAATTAACAATGGTTAAATGATTAAAACCTGAGAGATTTGAAAATTATTACTGAAGTATATATTTCACTGGAGCGGTGACATACATTAATTTGTGTTTCAAGATAAAAGCAATATGTGTATTCAGCAGTGTCAGTATAGAATATTTATATGCATCATACTTTTTGGTATATATATGCTTATGCTTAGACATTTAGACAACCTTGTGTGCTGAATGGGGCCCTGGTCAGCTTCCCAGAGGTTATTTTATAATACTTTGCAATCACTTCATTTCTACCAATACAGCTTACTTATTCCACAGAATAAGCAGTGGAAAACAGCATAAAGACCATAAAATTTCTTTCTATTTTTGTAGCAGAGGTTGAATATTTCCCTGCTTCCATTATCTGGGCAGATTAGTCTGCCGGCCTTCTCTGCTGTTTTTCTATTCTTCTCAATGAACTCCATATGGTGTTTTCTGCTATGCCTTTTCTACACCCTTTAGAAGCTGACAGTCAACAGCCTCTCCATCTTGTCCCACCTCTGTGAGTCATTGGGATTTAATCAGGATTTTGTCCCTCTCCTTTGTCTCTCAACCTGTGTGTCCTTGGAAGCTGCACATAAATATGTGGGGATCCTGATGAGCTGCTAACATAAGTTATTGACACACTTCTGTCTCTTGTTTCAGGCATTCCCATCCATCCTGCAATGGTACTAATCTCAGAACTGCTTTTACAAATYCCTGCCTAAGAAGGGTGGGCACGGGAAGGAACTGGGGGTATTTATTGGTGGAGAGAGAAGAACAAGGGTAGGGGGAGCATGGGAGCATGATATGTGGGGCATAAATCTGTCAGACAGTTGGCTGCTCTCTCTATATATATTTAATTTTGGGTAGCTAGCATATACAATGCTGCAGTGACTCCAGCAAGTTTCCCAAATCACAGCTTTGTCTACTCACATTTTTCAGATCCTTCCGAAGTTCACCCTTTTGATACATGAGCTTCTCTTTCCAATAGTCTTTAGGTCATGGAAAGCTCTCTGAGGCTCTCCCTCCTCTTACAGTCTGTGTATGTATCTTATATTTAATCAGTTAGCATCTTTCTTTAATGATCTCTTCAGCTGCGTCATGTACCCTTAGTGGTAGAAGCGATGCTRCAGCCACAGGCTGTTACAACCCCACTTTGGACTGCAATTTCCTCTTGTTTCTCTCTGGTCTCACCCAAACATCTCAGTGGCTGCTTCCTTCTTTCCATATGCTGTCATCTATCTCTGCAACATTCACTTGCAGTCAAAGCTTATTTAACTGTACCTTCARGTTTAGGGGGGAAGGAGTGTGAGAGAAGCTGGTTTTATTTATGCTTTCTATTAGTGCTTCCAGGCACTCGCTTTGCYGAATTACTGGTAGTGTCTATACAGTCCCAATGACCCTTGACTTCTGTGGCTTGGATCTATTCAGATCAGGAGCATTGGCTGGAAATAGAGTCGGAGGGGCTCTGCAAGCTCCCACGAAGAGCAGGGATGTGTTTCCCACTTCAGCCCTCCTCTTCCTAACGCAGCACTGAGCACAAGGGTCTTCGGCAGGTTTTGGTGCAAACACCTGCCCTGAAAACCTGCTGAGTGCCAGCGTCCCTTGGAGCACAGCAGCCCATTAATGCTCGCTGTGGAAAATGTGGGTCTGACACTAATGCAGCGCTTGTGCTCTTCTGACAGAAAAATACTCCAAATGCAAATTTTAATCAAYGCTATTTCCTTTTAAATCAGTCCCTCTAGCTCCTTAATTACCAGTGCCCRTCTCTGAGTTGTCATTATACTGCTGATGTTGAGGTCTAGGTTGAAAGCGGTGTCTTCCTGTGCTGCACAGGAAAGGATTTTCTCTTTGCTGCTCTGCCAGGGATCAGAGCATGCAACACGAAGCTGATTAGTGTGCCTGCCTCTCTCCCCTGCACAGGGCTCCATCGCCGTGGCTTTCCTGCTGCAAAGCTGCCTATTTTTATTTTTCTTACAAAAAATATCCWACATGATGTTTCCGCAGTGTTGTCATTTACAACTATTTTTGAGAAATGACAAAGCGAAGCAAACATCAGGTTTATGTTATTATGCAGTTCATAAATAATGTGGCTATACCTGCTGTTTCCCTTTCCTTCTGTGCTATAATATTTTTGCAGCCTCTTGCTTCTTCATAGCAACATTAAATCGCTAGATCAATAAAAAGAAAGTGAATTTTCACTGGAATGGCTTTCAGACATCTAGGCTTTCAAAAGCACAGTGAAATAATTTCCCTCTCCAGTAAAATAGATGAGAAATTCTTTGGCAAGCAAATGCATGTTCTGCTTTGCTATGTATAATGCAATAATAAAGTATGATTCTTATATTATTGTTGTTTGGAAAATGACTTTATGTACTCTGTTTCCATTACTAGTAACACAAGTTATTCTTTTAACAATGCAAAACTAATCATATGTGTTTATTAAGTTATTTAGTTTCCTTATGACTAGATGTCACCTTGTTATATCTATCTACAGTATATGTAAAATATATAATTGCTTGTGACTACTGCTAACAAAATAAATTAAAATGAGAATTTAATCATATTTAAGAAGTAAAATCTTCTCATTGTAATAAACTGTAAATATTTTGCATATTTTCTAAAATTTATTTTTGACTCTGTAATGGGAGAGTCATATGAGGTTTTTTTATAACACTTTGAGAAAAATCTCTCCTTTTGCCTTTAAACATGAAATTAGAAATGCAGATCATATTTTTAGCAGATAGTGCAGCAAGTCCAGCCCTTCAGAAAATCCTGCAGTTCATTAATGACTTTTGGAGGCATGCTCTGCCAGAGAAGGCTGAAAACGCAATTAAAAAAATGCACAGGGATCACTGATAAAGTAAAATAACTAGGCAGAATAGAAAAACTTGAAACTATCCAAGGGTAAAAATGGTCAGACCTAATCTGGAATAACCCCAAAGACAGTATTTTACTTGCCAGCTACAAGGAGAGAAAATTTTAGGCTTTGATCTGTTTTTTGTTTTATTTTTCTTCAGATCAGATGCTGCAAATGACTAAAGCTGTGTATTTGTGCCCCCCTCAGTGAGAGAAGTGAAGGAATGCTGTGCATTTTGGTTATGATCTGGGAAGTATCCAGCACGCTGGCTCTGGGAGGTAAAGTGTGTTTGTTCAGAACAACGCAGACTTGGCCTCTAAAGTCTGCTTGAAAGAAAAGGGAAATCCAGAGATAGGTTTGTTGGTTTGAGTCCCATTTCATGCAGCTAAAACATCTTTTGTTCTATCTCAAAGCAGTTTGGATAATTAAAAATTTAATTTTAAATCCTCTACATGGCTGATACATTTATCTGGCGTGTGTGTGTGTGTGTGTGTGTGTATATACACACACACATATATACGCACACATATCTGATCTGAAATCTAGACCACAGTTATGCCACTGGACCTACAGAAATGTTTGAAATTCATAAGGTTTATTTGTGGTAATATCTACCTATGTAGATTTGATTATAGGATTTGCATGCCAGGGCAAGTTTCATAAGCATAAATCCAAGATTTTCAGTTACATAGAATAGGTTCATTCTAGTTTGTGGTAAAAATAATGATATATAGTAAATCCTAATTCTGCAAACATTTTACTCAAATAAGCATGTGAGTGGTCACCCCTAAATACAACAGAACTAATTATATTTATGAGGATTGGTAGGACTGAAAGCAGAATAATGAAAAGTATGAGGGTTTTTTCCTATTCTAGACCATCAAAAATGTTTTATTTTTATACTGATTTTCATTTTAAAAAGAATGAAAGAAGCCATGTGTGACATCTTGGAGAATCTCGGTGCAGTTTACAAATTCTAAGGCGCCCCAAAACATTTCTGTGCTACTAAATACATCAGGGTAGGCAGAATCCGCCACTTGCTGCCAGAGATGTGGCGTATACATCCAAAAACTGGACTACTGAAGGGGCACTAAACTCAACCTGACCAGGCAGAAGCCACTTGAGAAAGAGCACAGCAGAAGCTTGGAAAATCCCAGCTAGTCAAATTCATTGGACAAGACAGAAATCCTTGAAGACTAGTGAAGTCAAGGGATGATACTGGGCACAATGGGCTGTGAGAGTATTCAGGGGGAAAAGCATTCATGACTTTACAGGAGAGATTTACTCTTTAACTTGGGGTAGAGTTTGATAAATATTTCTTTCAATGAGAGTGTTGGCTTGGTCTGCTTTGGGGAGAGGAAAGAAAATTATTTTTGCCTAGGGGAGGCTTAAAAGCTTGCAGCCTCTGCCTGCAGGGACACAAGCTTTRTATCCTTGTGTATATCAAGCAGAAAAGTTCATTGGGACAATTTGCTGCATTGCCTAGATAGGGAAGACTGGCACGTTTCTTGCCAGTTCTGAAAAATCTCATCTTGTATATTTGGTTGCCCTATTTTACACCAGGTTCTTAATACTGATGCACTTATAAATACAGGACTGTGTATTAGAAATATTTGCCATTAGGAGAAAAGGGCAAAGGCAGTCTGCATCCAGTTTTTCACTACAATTTGAGGCCACATACATTTTACTTATGGATGAAGTATAAAGAAAATTATAGTCCAGTTGGAAAAAAAAAAGTTAGAAGAATGGAAACAATTACTTCACAAAATCATGTGAATATAGCAGAGTCCCTGAAAGAGGATCTTGCAGCTCTGCGTTTACTGGGTTTTTTTAAACACCTGTACCCTTGAAATATATTCCAATACAGCTAAATCAAACATCTCAGAAATCTTGAAATACTAGGCCGTGTAAAAAGAAGTGATAAAAGCGAGCAATGGCCTTATATCAGTAGCATCTTAGAAATCAAGGCCTCCATTAAAGAAGCCCAGAACTTGGAAAGACTTTGGTCCAGATGGCCATTTCACTAGGCGTAAATTCAGCTTGCTTCCCACTCCATCTCCAAAGACAGCTCTGCAAAAGGAAGAGAAGCACCGCTGTCATGCTGAAGGCTGAAGTGGTGCTGCTGAAAACAACTGCTCCTTTGCCGAGCAGTCTGACAGCAAACAGGCACCTCGTGCTGGAAGCATCTACAAAACACGTCCATCAACTGGCTGGATTTCTCGGGTAAATATAGACGGACCACAGTGATAGCTACACACTCTGYACCAGGCTATGGAAAAGCTTCCATCCTACAGAAAAGCTTTCATCCTAATCCTGCGTGTATCTCTGAAGCTAAAAATAAGAAGTGACARAAATCGAGCTCTTGGTTCTGAAATGTGAAGTAGATCTAAGTACCTTCATTATAAGAAAGACACCACTGAAACAATGAGATACTTCCCAATATTTGATACAATGTAAGAAATTGGATCATATGCCATCAACATGACAGCATTTTAATTTCTTACCTAATGCAAGTACAGAAATATTTTCTCCTGCTGCCATGCCCTAAAGGAAATATTGCAGGCRTATACTTGAGCTGCCTCTGACTGTGCTCCCCATGTTCCTTCTCTTATTTTTTTGTGTACATGTAATAATTTTATTTATGGTTTGTGATACTCGAAGCAATATAGTTGGGAATTTTAATTTTGTAATACATTGGGGCTTTAACCTACTCAGTGACTCATGGGAGGAATATGAGGATTTTTAATGATCTGTTCTTTAGAAAGGATCACTTGCTGAAGTAAAATCTGCTATGAGTGCGTATCTGCTATATGCAAGGGAAGTGTAAGTTTATTATATTTTACAAGTTCTGTAAAATTTTGTTGCATAGGGTAAATCACTGTAGGATTATGTTCTTTTACAATATTTCTTCTTGTGGATTTTTTTAAAGTATTACCTTATTAAGTAAAAAATGTTGCACGATTTTGTTCATCTCTTGTCCTATTTTTTTCACATCTCAGTATGAGCTGTTCTGAAATTATGTTCATGTACTGGAAGACAAAGTGCCAAGTACCTAATTTAGTACTCAACAGTACAACCAGATTTCAGTTGTTGTGTAACACTAAGTACCGTAAAGATGAAAAGCTCAAGAAATCCTTCCTTCAGACCAGAATATTACTAGTGCTTTGGATTAGATGGGAGTACTCATATTCCATTTCAATAGTAACCTACTCTCAAGGTGGCTTTACTGAAGTCAGTATTCCATTTGCAGGGTGCATGAACTCCGTGAAAAAGCCTGGGATTTTAAAACACCTCTCTGAACTAGAAACAAGACCCATGACGGGGTTGCTGGGGCTTGYAGATGAGTTTGAAAATCCTAGTCATTCTGCCTAAAAAGGAATTTTCAGAAATATTTTAAAGATAAGAAACAGCACAATTAAGTATATCTGTGACTATTTCACATTAAAATGAATGCTGTACGACAGTTTTGATAAATGAGAAATATTGAATGAGAAAATATTCCTCACATTCCAAAATATTCCAGGTCTCATTTATAATTATAGRTGTAATTCCTTTATTTGGTAATATAATTATTCCTTTAGCCATGAAATTCCATCTTGCTAAAGGAGGCTTTTCTGGCATACATTACTCTGAATCCTGAGTAATCGAATGGTGAGTAACACTGAATCTCTGTAAAATAAGGCACTTTTGTACTCCAAAAGTTATATTTTGAGGCTCTTTAATGCTTAATAAACATGAGAAACTATAAAGTCGGACAGCTTTAAGAACATCCATAGACTATTAGACTCAGTGATGAATTTTGACCAGATCAGCCACTTACTCCTAAATATGGCTTTCCCCTAAGAGTGAGGAGCTCAGGCTTATTGCCTCTAAAAATAGCTCGTATTTCTCATCCTCCTCCTCTTCACTGCAGCTATCGGTGATTGTGATTAGTGTTAGTATACACCATGGAAGGCAGTTGTTGTTTATAAAGCTAAAAACCCAAGCCAGAAGAAGAGGGATCTATATAGAGAATGTATTCAAAATCCATAACTGAGCAGCTCTTGTTAACACAGAAAAGATTTGCTATTTACACACTGCAGAAACAGATGTGATTGAGAATCTTCTTTCAATTTATCTTCTTTCCAAGTGCTTTCCATTCTGAGTCCCCAAAACAAAGTACAGATTTTTTTTTCTCAAGAACTTATTCATTAACTTCATGTGTATACAAATATCCTGGCTTCTGGCCACTGATACAGCTACCCTATGTTGTGTATCTTTGTCTCCAAAAAAAAAAAGATATTTCTTGGTTAATGCACTGGCAATTTTCAAATCTATGAACCTGTAAGAATTTTCCATTGAAGGTACAGATTGCTTTATAAATGTGCCCTATGGAAATGAGGCATAACACACAAAAACTTCCTTTTCCTGATCATTTTTTTTCAGGTACATTATACGTTTTCCTCAGCTGGCCCACCCTTTTCACCTCTCCTACTTGTGGTCTATAAACCACAAGTTGAAACATACAAATACAAATGATGACTAAATCCTCTCTCTGTTCCCTGTTGAAAACATGAAGGCACAGCAATCTGGGTGTTCTGGTAGCAGAATAGTCTTGAAAAGGGCTTCAAAAAAGACCAGGAACTGACTGTAAAGTGTATCTCTTGAGGTTCCAATGCATGAAAATAAAATATTTAGAAAACCAAGCAAATTGTGTGGTGCCTTTGTATGTCTGGCTTAGGCTCAACTTATTTCAGCGCAGAGATTTTAATCTCAGCTCATTCTGAGAGAGAATAGGGATGTGAGGCCTGCCTCCTACCCCTCAAGCAAGTGTCCTAATCAGTAATGCAGTAGATTTCAACACCCCAAGGTTCTTTCCAACATTTTTTTTTTTTATTTTTCAGAAAACTGTGAATCACAAAAAAAAGGTTTTGTTTGAAAAATTGCATACCACAAAAATCAAATCTATGGTAAAATATTTTAAACAATTTTAACTGGTTTATCTCCTGGTCAGAACTGCATTACAATCTGCAATAGTCCAATTCAAGGAAGGTAAGGGGAAAATATAATGCCCTTTCTCTTCTTCTTTGCTAAGACCACAGCACATAACAGCTATAGTATRGTACACCTTTCTTCATCTCTGACTTAAATCACCATCTCACTGCTTTTATCCTGCTAACACTTTCCTGTATCTGCTAGTAGTTAATTTTGTAGCTGGAAATTAAATATAAATTTAATAAAAGCAAAAMCAGTGGTAGTAACAAATACAACTTTTTATGCAGGTTAATGTTAATAAACCCCATGGCCAGGGAGCGAGCAAGTGGCAGATGTCAGTAAGTAATTAAGACTCATTAGAAAAATCTCTGCTCGTCCTCTTTGTGGTGCAAGCAGAAGAAAGCCATGTGGAGCAGCAAAAACGGTTCCAACTGAACATTAGGTACTTTGTATAGGAGTAATTCAGAAGTGCTCCAATAATCAGCACTCTTTCTTCTGCTTCCTTAGATAGCAGTGCCTAGTCCTGTGCTTTCACGTAGCTCTTACACCCCGTGGGGTCACTAGCGTGGTGAGTCTGGCTGTTGCTTTTGTCCCTGGCCCACTGCCAGTCAAAAATTACTTCTCTTTCCCATGCAGAAAGCAATTGGTGGGGAAACCAGGTTTGCATTTAAGAAACCTGGGAAGCAGGAAACACTTTCTCGTTCCTTCCTTCTGTGCTGAAATTTGAGGCTGCTCCAATCAGCCCCGTCTGCCCCCAAGAACAGAGGGATGTCTTTGGCAAAGCCGCTGACCATGGATAGCTTTGCTCGCCCTGTATCTCCCTCCTGTATCTACTGAATAACAATGCAGCTTTCAGGCTTTTATTTTATATATTCATATGTTTTACATGAAAGCCCTTGTTTCCTAAGTAGGAAGAAAAGGATAAATTACAAAGATTGTATTTTATAGAAAATTTTAAAAATTTTACATTTTAAATGGTGAACTTCAAAATCACTGTCAACATGCGCTAGCTATTTAAGACTGGCTTTATGCACCTATTTTGCAAGTGTGGATATAAGGAAACACAGGTCCTTCAATACCTGCCACCCACACGGCCTGCCCAACTCGCAGCTTGTGCTAAAGGGGACTGGCACTCGCACAGTCCGTGCTTYAGAGGACTCTAGTTTCTACCTCTAGTAAGAACGTGCTTTAAGGCTACATTGCTAATTGCTTCAGCAGAGCCAAAATCTCCTCATTTCATGATTATAAAGCTGTTACTTGTGTTGAAAGGAACGTTTTCTCTCCCATTTTTCCTTTGCTAATAGCAGTTAGATGTGGCTGAGCTCAGGCCGCGGTGCTGGGAGGCAGCCCTGTGCCCCCTTGTAGCTCTCGCCTGTCCTTTCTTGAACGTGTGTAGCCTTTCTTGAACGTGTGTAGYCTTTCTGGTCTCTCCCAAGCCTTCCAGTTCTGCTAATCACCACAGGAGGGAATTTTCACGTTTCGCTAGCACGGATCTGGCTGCACCACAAACAGGTACCGCACTGGCAAGTACTAGATTGCACTGCTGGCTAATGTGGATAAGTTGATGCCGTCTTGTTATGACCACACAGCTCCACATACAAAACACTCCCCAGTTTTCCTTTCAATCCATCAGTGCCAGCCTACGCAAATCCTACCGCACATGGATATATGCTGGATTTATGACACACCATTTATGAGCTACAATGAACTGCAAGCTCTAGCCCCAGCTTGATGACACGGGGCCAAGAGCCTTCTGCTGGATCTTCCCCTGCCAAGTGTCCTACAAGTTGATCCTGGGGCGCTCTCCACGAACACCACTAAAACAGCGTGTTTTTTCCTCAGTAACCACTAAAATAACGTGTTTTTTTTCCTCGGTAACCACTAAAACAGCGTGTTTTTATCTGGGTATTTCACGCGGCCGGGGCCGCGCCGCGCCTCGGCCCCGGGGCGGCGGCCCCG
>NW_020456121.1:1490791-1576725 GCF_003342845.1 Nothoprocta perdicaria
TTTTTTTTTTCCATGGCATTGTCTGCCAAGGTAGGGGCCGTAGCGCACAATGAAGGCGGCCGTGGTAGCAACAGCTCTGCCAAGGGACCCTCCCAAGGGCTCCCGTTTCCCCAGCACGGCCTGATGTCCTTGTAAAACGGCATCGTTTTCATTGCACGAGTCGTCTACAGAGCAGATGTTTAACGGGGAGCCGGGGGGCCCTGAAGCCAGGTCGGAGAGGCCTGGCACCTGCCCTGGGCTGCCGGCCGTGCCCCGCGCCTTGGGAAGGGGCGCGCTGGGCGCTCACGGAATTGCTTTCCATGGGAGGATTTCAAATATTGCACGCTTTTTTGGGGCCTCTTGGAGAGCTGGGCAGGCGGCTGCAGCCAAGTATTTTTATGATAATAGTGCCCTATTCTGTATGACACTACCACTTTATTCTTGGAGTCAGAAACTAAGGACAAAAATATGGTATTAAATATTTATTATACTTGTTGTTAAAATATATTTGTATTKAGTTTCAGAGCTGCTCCCCTGATGTGTGTAGTGACCAGTGTTCCAGTAAATACAAAAGCCACGAAGGGTGTTTGACTCACCTGTAGTGCAGCCCACACACACGTGTGTCCTGGGGTTTTGCCGGGGCCGGGAGCTGGTCAAGCTCCATGTGGCTTTTAAAGCAGTCGCTGAAGACTTTCAAGTGACGCTTCTAGTCCTGCATCCTCTGTACAGATAGASACTCTTCACATTTTGTGATTGAGATGTAGTTTTCTATTTCATTATATGGTAGCGATTCATTTYGGTTTGCAGGAGTATCTTTCTTTTGAATAAAAACAAAGCAACGCTCCCACAAAACCGTGGTTGTCCTTTTCTCCTGTTGCCTGGAGCTCTGTGTGGTTACCCCTGGTCGAAGGGCTGCTGCAGGGACTCTGGTTCTTGTTACTTTCCCGCTGCTTCCGGTGCTGCCTCAGGAGCATTGCCTGCTAATTATAAACAATGTTGATGTCTACCATATGTTTGGGGGGAAAACACGGGATTCCTGCTGTCCCACTCAAGTCAATGTCTAGTTTACAAGTATTTGTCAATCTGTAATGGAAACATTGAGTCCTTTGTCATGTAACTTCATAATAAATTCTTGTTTTCAATCTGCAAATAAATTAAGGTTTATATTAATTTCAGCTTCTAAATATATAGTCAAATCCATTTTTCATTTAAATTTGCAGAATCCAGGATCCAGAGCTCAAGCTTGTGTCCATAACAGATATTCCAGTGTAAATGGTAAGTAAGATCAATCTGTTGTAAAATGAGATCATTAAAATCTTTGTGTGTTCTTCTTAGATCTGATGAATACAGTGTCTTGGATAATGTCCTTGCCACTAGTGTTGTACAAATGTATTTAAACTGTAATTCAAACTCATGCGTTGTTCATCTTGGGTGTGCTACTTGGGTTTTGTCTTGTGTCTTTCCAAAATCTTGAGAAGTTAGTGTACCAAAACCAAAGCTTCACATATTTAAGTTACAGAATTTGGTTTAGACATCTCTAATTCATACTTAAGCTTACTAAAATGCTACACCTTGTGAATAAAGATATTGCTGTTTACAGTGTATTTTTAATGTATCAGAAAATGGCAAGACTGGCAGATGGAAGGCTGGCAGATTCTAATTTAAAGAAGGAAATAAGATTCTAGGTGATGAGGAAGAAAGAAAAAAATAGTGTCAAGGAAAATTGCTGCTGTTCTCATAGTGTGGAGAAACTTGTGCAGAGAAGAGAAATGAGAGAGTGAGCACCTAGAGTGAAAAGTAGAAAGATCCACTGGTGAAACTTTCTACCCTTTAGCCTAAATGAGAATGGGAGATTATAAAGTGAGGTTTTGCTCACAAGGGACTCTAAACTGGATAAGGAAGCAAGTGAAAATATGGAATATGGAGTATTATTTTCCCATTCTAGGTGAGAAGATGAGCTGCTGCATTTTGGACAAGCTGAAGTTTGGAAGGCGAGGACATAAAGAATCCATTAAGAAGGAAATTACAATAGTTAAGAGGAGATGAAGGTATGATGTAGTGCTTGACAGAAGCAGTGATTGAAGGGAGGTAGTTGTAGTAAGCACACAAGAATTTAGAGTAAAGCTAAACTCTTGTGGAATTGGCAGAATTACATTTGAGAGAGATTTCATGAAGGATAAATGTTGACCAGACCAAATAATGCAAAAAAAAAAAAAAAAAAATTGAAAGAATAAGATGAATAGATTTGATTCTAACCTAATGAGATGTTTTGATCATCAAATGATACGTATGGCTAAACATCAGAAAATAAATGCCCCTTCTTAAGGGAGAGAGTCAGGATGAACACAAAATACGTAGGTAAAAGGTGCTGCCGCTCACCTGTGTCTGGTGTTTATGAAAATGTTGCTTTCCTTCCGATCAGTGTGGGTTGTTGGTTTTCTTTATGCCAACATATTTTTTTGCTCTATGCAAGTATGTTACTTATATATAAGATGCTCCAGGCAGCAGGTCACAAGCTTGTCTTTATCACCTCTGAAACATGTGCCCTTCTCTGAAACATATCTTTGTATATAATGGTGGAATGTAATAGCCTTTATTCTGAGGGGGTGGGAGACGTGCTGCGGCTATTGCAGGTAGTTGCTCCAGCTGGTTTAGTTTGTGGATTGCAGAAGAGATTTAGAAATGTATTTCTTTTTGTTTCCCTATAGTTGTAGTGATATTATATTGATCTGACCTTTGGCACTGAAATGTTGGAGGGTCTGAGCCACACACAGTTGTGGCCAAAGCTGTTATGTGTGTTGTTATGTGGATGCAGAACTTGACTGTTCTCTTACGTAAATGTTATAAAGGGAACAAGAAGTACTAATCTTGCATCCCAGAGGAAAGTTTGTGTTTGCTCCACGCTGCCAACAGTCACACTCATCAGTGCAGCTGTTTCTTTTGACTTTGGCTTTTGACTCAGCTCCTCCTGGCCTGGAGTAGTCCACTCTCTTTGCTCCTGCTATCTTTTTAGTGAGTTTTTATAAAGAACTGCAGACTTGAGTGCCATGACTTTTCATCGCAGAAATCATTACTTTCAATGCTAGTTTTTGTGCGTGTTGGCTTTCTCAGTAGAATTAGCTGGGGAAGAAAGTGTGTCATTTTATTCTTCAGTAGAATTAGCTGGGGAAGAAAGTGTGTCATTTTATTCTTCAGTAGAATTAGCTGGGGAAGAAAGTGTGTCATTTTATTCTTCTCTTCATTGATGTTCTTTTTCCGGCATGTGTCCACGAGGTTTTACAAGCTCTGTGGTTTCTGTCTTGCTTCACCATGAGCTCTAACTAAGTAAAATTTTAGGAGCTGAACTTGTGGTTCTTGTTGGTGTCACAAAACTGTGATGAACAGAAAACTTCTGTGTGATGCTTTGAACACAGCATTTCAGTTGACCTATTGCCATGTAGAATGGGATGGAAGAAGCCACCTCCCAAATTGCATCATGTTGCTTATTTGTGGTCACTTTAAGCTCTGATGCGAGCTGGAACTGTTCCAGGTGACTGCCATTTATGCTGTTTTGGCTGTGTGTTGCAAGAGAGGGAAGAAAGTTGATCTCACTCTGTTGTTGCCTGTGGTGACAGCCTGCACAGGCAAGCTATAGAGTTCTGCAGAAAGGTAAACACAAGGTCTCTTTCTGTAAATGTGGTGGAAAAGGAAATGTGGAAGGGCATGTAAAAACCTGAGACTTATTTTCTCCTCTATCCTAAATTAAAGATGTCTGGAAACTACTGAAATTTAACGTATACCATGTATGTTTGGGAAGGCCTGAGGCTGAAAAGGTTAGAAAACTCTAGCAAAGTGTCATTCTGGTGTATCATGTAGCATCATTAGAACCTTCTGCAYGTAAGGGCAAAACAGCTTAGAGCTGCTGGCCGTGGACATGTTGTCTGCTGAAACCAAAAAGTGAGATTCTTCGAGCGTGCAAACTGCTTCAGACTGCCCTGTGCCTGCCCTTGTGTGAAGAGGCTGAGGTGTAGGGTTTCATAGCTGTGTGTCTGCAAATGTTGTGGCTCCTCTGTTCTGGTGCTGCTCTGCCTTCCTTCCCTCTYGCATTGCTGTAAAGCAGAGGAAAAGGACTCCCCTTCTGTGAAATTAATAGTTAACTGAGATCAAAGTAAATCCTTTTTCTTCTCTGATGGCATAACCTCTCTTATTCACTAGTTCTGCCTTTGCTGCCTCACTATTCATTAGATTGTTCATCCTTCCTTTTTGCCACTCATCTTTTACTTCACTTTTCCCAGAATGTTAAACAGGAAGCAGTTAACAGCTGAGGGCTTTTCTTCATTCTGTTATTGGAAGGACTTAGCAGGCCCCGTGTATAAGTTAATACTGAAGCATCCAGCTGAAAGAGGAGAGGAAGAAAGTCCAAGAAACGGACTCCAGCTTCCAAGCTTTGATTTTCGTATAGCTATGACCATATGCTTTAGATGATAACTTYGCATGTTGTTAACCCAGGTATTAACCAGAAGTTGGATGCCTCTTTTTTTTCAAACCACGTGTGCATCTCCTGTTACAGGTTGCTGGATTAGAGTACTGATGGCTTGTGTGTCATGGAACTGATGAAATATACTTGATTAATTTTAAGGCAAAAGAAAAAAATCAAGCTTACATATTGATGAAATTTATATGGTCTATGGCTTTTGTTTGCTTAATCCTATAGTATGAGTTAATTGCTTGTGGAAGATCAGGAACATTTGTGTACTTACAACTTGAAAACCAGGTGCAACAAAGAACTTCAGAATTCCCTTTTTTAACTGATAGTTTATTGATCAAAAAGAAATAATCAGCTTATAATGGAAGAAAATAGTTTGAGAAGGTGAAAGCTTGATTTATCTTACAYGAATGTGTGAAGTTATCTTTTCTTTGAGGTCTTAAAGGGCTCTAGCATAGAACAGCTTTTATGTTGAAGAATAAAGCAGTTGAAGAGCAAGCGTCTGTTCCTCTGTCAGGTTTTATTGTTGTTTTGAAACTGTGCAGCTGAGTAACTCTGTGCCACTGTGCTCTTTAATTACGAATTAAATCAATGAGTGAATGTTTACAGCTTTTGTCCACTCTTCAGGCCCATGTGTTTGGTGTGTCTCAAATTACCCCTGGCTAACAGCAGYCATAGGGAGATACCTTCATTTGTGTTCTCCCTGACTTGGTGGCACCTACGTGCCCTCTCTCCCACTGCTCTAAGATAGCTTCAAAGCAAGGTGGCCCAAAAAGCTACATGGATATTAGTGTTAYGGAGCTTTCTGTCTGTCTTATGGGCACAGATTTTGTTTCCATGTGGGACAGATGAACTTTGTGCTTTGTGGGCTGAAGTTAGCATATGAAAAAGTTGCATGGTAGCTTCAGGGAATTGAGCTGTTCATTTTGAGAGCTGTGAATTCAGAAGCTGATTTATTATTTATTTTTTAATCAACATATATGGTGAAAGGTTTTTTCTTTCTTTTATTTTTGCAGTACGTCAGAGATGTCTATTGTTATTTGCTCTATTGTTTGTGCCTGGACTTGCAAGCTGCTACAGTTTTGAGTGTAGCTGCCCATCTGCTTCTTGGTTATTTATAGGCAGATCTATAGAGTTTCTTACAATCTCTCAAGTCTTCAAAAAACTTACTGAATTAAACATCATGCTACCCTTGTAAAGGGAGAATTAATATATAACAGCTCCATTTTACAGATGGGGAGATCGAATGAAGACTAAACGGGATAATTGGCTTGCTGAAAGCCATATGTATATTTCATAGTGGAACAAGAAATGGAAACCAGCTTTTTTCTGCTCCTGTATTTAAAAGAACAGCTATGTTCTCTTGCTTGATATATGATGAGAGAATGAAGAAATTACTCATTCTTTGAACCTTACAGTGCTTGTTTGTGCACAGACTAATCCATTTAAAGATCCTGCTCCGTGTGCTGAGAGTATTAAATGTTTTTGGATCCAAAGAATTTGCGTAATCATTTTTATCTTAATTCTCTTTGAGCCTGGGTTCATTTTGGTTGTTAATGCTTTTTGTGGAGTGGTTCCAACTGGATCACTTAGGAAGAAAACATTAACTGCAGGGCCAGGTTCTCCCTATGCTCTTCAGGGCATCTCACAGTTGATCCTGTAGTCAGTTCCGTGTCCTTCAGCTTYGTTCTTCCTTTTCTTTCGAAAGGTGTCTGAGCTTCTCCCCTCTATTTGCTATGAGGCTCAAGATTTCTAGTAGCAAAATCAGATAATATGCTTTTAGTTATCAGAAACAATATGTGTAGGGTAATGTTTTTTTCCTTAAGAATTTTAAACTTTCTTTGACAATCTTGTGGAACCTAAAAATCAGAAGGGAGAAGACCTGCCTAGCCATGATGTGATTCTACAGTGGAATGCAGCAAGAAACAGTATTTGCATTTTATCTGTTCTCTGAATTTGTAGCTGACTTGTTAATTTGTTTACAGTTGCCTATTCCCACATATTTCTATCATGTTTATGTATTTAAGAGAAATATCTTTATGACTAGTATTAGTTTATGCTTGGGGTAAGGGAAGAGTTTTTACTTTCACTGTGTCTTTCTGCAACGCATTTGGAACACCTTCCAAGTGCTTAGGTTTTAAATACATATATTCTGTGTGGGTTTAGTCTTGCAACATTTCTCGGGGAAAAAAAAGGATTAGTGAAGAGCTATATTGATTTTATAAAGTCTGAAAAAAGGTCATTTAAGTGATTTATTTTTTATATGGCTCTTCAGTGAATTTCTTTTATTTAGCATGTTTCCTGTTAACACAAGTTTTATAATTTGACATATGGTATTTTAATTGCTGGAGTAAACTGAAGGTGGGCACTCAGCACTCCAGGTTGTTTCTGGTTTCCAGAAAAGCAATTAAACCTCTTTAACTTAGCTTCATGCCTGTAGAATTTGAGCATGTTATAAATACAGCATACTCTGTAGTGTGTTTTGAAAGTGATAAAATTCAGCTACTATTTTATAAGTACTTAAGTTTCCTTGAGTGAAATCTGTATTTTTGAGTGTTCCTGCTTTTCTTCTGTAGCTCTTTTTCTTTTCTCTTTAATGGGTCGAAATGCTTTCAYTTATTGATGAGTAAACATTGGTTCTGTTCCCTTCAGCTAAACTGTGATGCCATATAGCTGTTCATTATTCTTTCCTAATTTTAAATTGAGAGCTTGTCTTCCTCTGAACAATGTGACTTTGCACATTGCTTATAGGACTAAATATGCCTATTTTTTTAGTAGTGTACTTTTGTGAACTACCTTTGACAGYTCCCAGCAGACAGTAAAGGCCAGCTTGCTTGAAATTGTTTATTTACTAATAGAGAAGTAGCATTTAATTTTACTCGTTCTGATATTCTCTGGAGTGTTGAAGATAGAGAAGGGTATTAAACCTCTTTTTATTCTGGAGATTTTCTGGCATGTTCTTATAACTTGCTCTGATGAGAGTTTCTTTGTAGACAATGCATTAAAACTTTTACAAAAGCAAAAAAGGAAATGAAAAATTTAGGAGTTTCTGGAACAAAGACTAGGTGGTTGGAATCAACAGTTACTGTTCTGACTCAGTTCCCTCCACTCTCTGCGGGCAGAATGCTTCCTTTGGTTCCAGGAAATATTGAACAAAAGACCTATTTTAATCGATGGACAGCAGTCTTCTACTGTGGCAGAAAGCCAGGCAGTGCATTAATATTAAATAACCTGGTATTTTAACAGCAGCAAAGAAATAAGTGCTTCCTAGAGTCAGTAAGTTTATAAAAACTTCTGTTCCTTATGTGAAGGTATGAAGATAATGAAGTGTGTAAGTTTGTATTCTCTTCATTGATTATACTGAGGAATCATTTATAGTAATTTTGAAATATATCTTGAGGAGAGGGTAAAATCATTACTAGGTTTGTCTTCTGCATATTAACCTTGGCAATCCTCTCCTGAGTGACTTCTGTGGGGTAGTTCAAGTGTGGTTGAACAGTTGTGTGGTTTCTTGGAAGAACTGAAATTGCCCTTTTTTTCCTCCTGTAACTTACACGGTTGCCCAAAACAGCAGTACTGAGGTCTTGGTGGGAGGGGTGGGGATGAGCTGTGCAAAGCATTGGGCTGAGGAAGAGGAGGGACAGTATAAAGCTGTTGAAATGTTATTTCTGTGTTTCACAAAAAATGATTATTAGACTTTTGGGTCATAGTAAAACTCAGTGTTTTCAACAAGGWAGGGAATAGCTTTTATTTCCCCCCCTCAGGCTCTCTATCTGAAGTTCTTTTTTTTTCTAGAACATTTACAGTTTTGATTCCATTACCCTTTGATTCCATTACCCTTTCCTCCCCTACAGAAGAATATAGTGCTTGTACATGTAAATACTACTTTAGCGTTCACATAGAGAAGTCCAGTTCCCGGTCTGAAACACTATGCATGGCATTAAATACGTGTATATAATTGATCTGTTTTTTTCGTTGTTGTGGCTATGGTTATCAGTGTATCTCTGCACATAAAAATTCAATTTTTATGGATTGATCCATGCAAGTATGAGAAAATAGGTTGCTTTGTAAAGGAAAGTGAAGAATAGGATCCTGCAAGATAGCTATTCCTGTTTGTGGTGACCTCAGGTTCCTCCCTTTCTCCCTCAAGGCTGACAAGTGCCTGCTTCTACCTTTCAGGTCTGGTGTTTGCAAATCTGACCTGCATTTACCTTGGCCAGGGCAGCAGTGGTTTGTAGGGTCAGGGTTCCTGGCCTAGTGACTGCTCCACATGAGTCCAGCATGTAAGGGTTTAAACAGTCTACCAAAGAACGCTGACCTGAATCCAGAATTTAACTCTCCCGCTGGGCTTCCCTCAACCTGATGGTTTCTAAGTCTTTGCATGCCACAGTTAGGGTGTTTATGTGGTTAAGTATCTTGTGATAGCTGAGCAGAGGACAGTGCTAGGATCATCAAGTGTGTGTTCTCCTCRTGCTGACGTTACTGGCTTCTGCTCTCATGAGGAGCCTCCTGCTCGTGACTCATAAATCCATCTCTTCACACCCCATGCTGCCCCTTAATGCTGCCAGGGGCGCTGGGTTTTCACTTGAGATGCCAACACTGCACAAGTGACCAAGGCTCCCTCTGCCGACACGCACAAATCCCAGGAACTGATTCCTGCCGAAACGCAGCTCTCCTTTTGTGGAAATGGTGCAGGGAGCCCTTCTCTTGCGCTAATGCAGTACTCGGAGTGGCCTCCTAGGGTGTAGCTTTATAAAGCCCTTGAGCTCTTGGCATGCTCATCTTCCACCCATTTCTGCAAGCAGTAAATTTCCAAAGTAACGGACAGTTTTCCTTGGCGCAGTCAGACATCTTGACGTTGTTTTATCCGAGTAACAGTAAATCCCTCTGTTTGAAAGCTAGGCCCGGGATGTTAGTTTGATGATCCATTCTGATGACYGTGTCCCACGCTGTTGTGCATCCGGAGCGCTGGCCTGAGCACACCTTCCAGAGCGGGGCTTGCTGCTGCCCTGCTGCCCCGACCAAAATCCATTGCACCAGAGGCCTTCTTAAACTCTACACCTATTTTTCTGGCATCTCTCTGGCATTCTTGAAAATCCTCAATCCACAGTTAGATTTTGTGTAGTCTCCCGATGGAACCTGAGGAGCAGGGCACGTGTTTTTCTGCAGATGGTGACAGCTCGTCCTGCCAAGCTGTCTGCTGCCTTCTCTGACCCAAACCAGGTACAGCACCTCGCTGCCAAGTGCAGCAATTGCAGCAGTTGATTATTCTGGTTGCTCGCTAAGTATAATATTCACTCTGAACTAATGTGCTCTGTTTTGTATATTTTTTCTTCTTGCTCTATGTTATTTTTGCTTGTGATCTTGCAGAAATCTATTCCTTGTACTTAATATTTATCGTATTAAATTATTTAAGTGTATTTTCTATATGTTTCCTTTAAATATGCTTTCTATGTAGCATGGCATAGAACACTATTTTTGTGAAAGTTTCTATTCTTTTGCTTACTTTTTCTGATTTACCTGTGGAAGTCTTGTACCTAAGATTCAGATGCAGAGTTGTCTACTGTTTTTTGCTACATTCTATGTCATAGCTTAATAATCTATTGATTATTTTTAATTGCTTTAAATGGCTTGACTCTTATTCCTTGAGTTAATTTATACTTGATAGAGTATCACATCTTATCTGTATTGCATTAGCGATAGTTCCAAATATCTCTGAGGCACTCGAAATTTCAGGTAACCATTTAACAAACGGTCGTCAGGAAGTCACTTCTGAAGTATTTCCTTTATAGAATTMTCAAGAATGTGTTGCAGCACTCGGAGTCCTTGTGTTTGCTTAAGCACTTTGTTCTGAAAAAGAGTAAATTGTCTTGATAGGTGTATCAAGTGTGACCAGTTATTCTTCAGTACTTGAAGTGCTACTTTATAATAGCTCTTAAGCACACACAGATCTAGTGGGGTGAGTGACTTCTGCTTCATTTGCGTGACATCTCGGGGCAGAAAAAAATAATGCTTGAGCTAAAGCAAGTTTCTGATACAGGAGTCTGGTGTTGGGCTTTTCTTGTGGCTGAGGAGACTCTCTGCACAGTCCTTCCACAGCTGAAGTTCTGCCAGTTTCCCGAGAGAAGGATTTATCTGCCTCCGCATCTCTCTTTTTTTGAGAGTTTGTATAATTGGAAAGCWGAAATTAGCTGAAAATTGTGCAGCACGTGGTTCGTGGTGCAGGAGCAGTGGGAGAGGGCAGATACCCAGGAGCAGAAGTGTATCGCTGGGGCAGCGTGGCACGCTGCCCTGCGCTGGGGTGAAAACTCAACCGGAGAAGGCTCCCGGGGCTGCCCCACGCTGCTCTGCCTCCGTGGGGTTTTCCTGTCCTCTGGCTTCCCTGGGAAGCGCTGGAGGTTAATCACGGTTAGCGAATCACGGGGATAATGTAATGAAAATGGGATGAGGCTAAGAAGGGATTTGGAGACAATGGGAGCAGAAGCGTTTCATGTATATGCTAARCCTTTTCTCCCTGTTAGGGTGGTTTGGGTTTTGTTTTTTTCTTTTCTCCTTTCACTGAAGACCTACTAATGGCAGGTTGATGACAGTGTCCTGACATAAATGCCTAAGTATTTAGCATGATGTATTTAAATAATTACTATATTCATAATAATACAACATAGGCTATGTGAAAGTGTAAAGAGTACTAATCTTACTTATTTTATATCTGAATAACCAATCAAACAGATAATCTGCCTGTAAATTGCTTACAGTTTAATGAGTTTTGAAATAGGGCTGTTACATAAATTATCCTCTTGTCTTTGCCTGAGACCATGCTATGCTTTTTTTTTTAAGCTGAGGAGAAAGAAAGGTTTAATTGTACATGGATTTACATTGAAAATGGBYTTTTTTTTTTTTTCCTCTCCAATTTTTACAACACCTTAAATTTGCTAAATGTTATGAGCTGGTTTCAATCATAGTGTGCTGTATTTCCTTCAAGAATACTGAAGAGTTTTGGCCAGTGCTCATTTTACTGAAATGAGTTAATTGATTTCCCATACTTGACAACTTTGACTTCTTGTGTTTCAGAGCAGTGTGGTGCAAACTATCTGAAGTAGAATGGAAGCTTCAGTAATATTACCCATTCTGAAGAAAAAATTGGCTTTTCTTTCAGGTACAGTTTCTGATTTCCTTAAATGGTTCCTGTCTGTGCAATTTGGGTGGAGATTTCAATTGCATTTTTTGTGCTTGCTGGATGTATTTAACAGAGCAATGTGGGATGTATTTAACAGAACTATATTGTAGCTTGGTGTGCTGTCATATTTCAAAAACATCTCTGAAACTTTTAATCTAGTAGCCAAGCTACTGCTGTTGGCATTTGGCAGACTGCTTTCACTGCAGCCTGTAACTCAATACAACAAAGCTGATACCRTGAAGTTTTACTCCACAAATAAAAAAAAATGATTTAGTAGGGCTCCAAGAAAAACCCTCGTGGTTTTTTAAGCATTTTTTGAAGTGTAAAAGTGGTTAACTGCAAGAGTTTCCCACGTTTTTTTCTTCCTTTTCACCACTCCATTCTTTTCCATGTGGATAGAAGCAGAACTAGCCATACGTTGCAAGGTTTTGGTTCTTATCGACTACTCTGCAATGTCACTCTGCAATTATTATTATTATTATTATGTTTGTTCAAACTTTGAGAATTAATTTCAGATTTGATTTTAACTCCCCGTGCCCCCTCTCCCCTCAAAGCCAAAGAAAGCCAAAGGGAGGACTAGGTAAGGATGGATGATGTTCTGCTGATTTCACTGCTGTCAGGTAGCTGTGCTGGCTCCTGGCACTTGAATGCTGAGTTTGGGGGAGGTAGGATGCTTCTCAGCTTCACAAAATGAGAAAGGTTTCTGTAATATTATTTTGATGTAGTTTATTTTAGCTAGAGATTATTTTATGTCTTCCATTCACTTGAGAAGTGAAACTTGTTCCTTTTTTGTTAATAGGAATTTTTTGATTTCTAAATTGCCTGAAACACAATTTTTTCAGTAATATCAACAGATGCGCAGTAGGGCTGATAAGCATTATACCTCAAGCAAATTCTGATTAATTAGAGTGCATTTGCTGTTTGGCAATTAAAGCTGTCTGATTCATTTTGAAATAGAGATGATTTTAGTGAAAAGTAATTTACTGAGAGGCAGTTTAAATGCTAGAAACCCTTTAGAACTTACTGGCTACATACCAYACATACATACAATTTGGGTTCCTCTCTCTGAAATGTGAAGGTTATGGTAAATATTTATACAGCAGTTAGCTTTTGGAAATAAGTTAAAATAATAAAATGAAGATCACAGTACTGTAACTAAAACCAAATAAATAATTGTAATTATTTAGTGTGGTTATATTTGGAAATGTAACAAATGAAACCTGCGATAGCTAACACTTCTGATGCCTTAAGTTAATAATCCCTGAAATCTTATTTAATATTTTAATATTTCCTTGAAAACACAGTTTTGAGTTAATGATTAYTAGGTAATAAAGACTTAGTAGTTATTTCTTATATAAAGCACCATCTGTTGCTTTTCATGAAGAGGAGAATCAAAGATAATCCCTGCTTTGTCCTCGTGTTGTGCTGTGACAGTGTGGCAGGCTATTTACCTGAGCTATATATACTGAGTTGTTTAAGAAAACTATGGAAAGTCACTGTGCAGGTAGAATATGGATGTTTGAATTCTCCATGATAGTGTCTGCAGGTTGGGGGGGAAGTAACCCTTCAGTTTGCATACAAACTGTCAGGGATTTCTGGAGCGTTTGTGCAGTCAACAGTAACCAAGCCCAAGATGTGGAACAGGCTGCTTGAACGTACTGCATTTACATTATCTTATAGTTGCTATTATGGTTGCTATTATAATATTTGCTTTCTTCAGTATTTTTTTTACTGGTGCTGTTAGTATAGCTTATGCCAGAAGGGTTTAAAAACACTTCTGAAGATGAAAGCATCTCTGTGCTGTGTGGTACAGGGCCCTCCTTTGTGTACTGSATGTGTCTAGGAGGTTTTGCATTTCATTGGCAACTGCTGTGTCCATACTTATGTTGCAAGCTAACCAGATTCCTGATAGGCTGATAGTGTAGAAAGGTCTAGGAGATATGTCCCTGAAAAATAATCTAGATATCCTGAAATGCTTCTGGAAGACTTAATTTTTGGTGTTTTTTATATTGAAACACTAGATGACAAACTGACAGATACAGATCTGATCTATACCTTTGGTGGTGCATGAATACGGTGAATGAATTTTCACAACTGAGAGGTGAAACTTCAGCTGTGATTTTTGTGTTTCCTGATGTATTTTCAGACCATCTAATTAGAATTATAGAACCATTATTGTAGGAAAAGASTTTTGAGGATCAAGTAGAGCAGTAAAGGTACAAAGTACCTTAAAGCCATCCCATCTTTCTAATGATGTTTTTCTCCTCTAAACAGGAGGGAAGGACAGAAGAAGTGGCCTCATCCTGACAATTCCACTATGCCTTGAACAGACGAGTATGGATGAGCTGAGYGTCACACTAGACTACCTTCTCAGTATCCCAAGGTGATTTCAAGTCATTCCGTTCTGTGCTGCTCAATTTTCTGGTGGTGGAAGGAGTCATATTTTGTCTTTTATTTTTTCATTACCTTTTAAGACAAAATAGTTTACGTAGGCAATTATTTTAAATGCAATCATCTGGTTTAATTAGAAACAATATATTTCAATAAACCAAGCTATATCTACTAATAATAGTGTAAGCCCTTTTATTTTGTGTTTCTGTGACTTTGCCTTTTTGCTGTGTATGTTTATCCCTTCTTTCTTGGCATTTCTGTGTTAATTTCATTTATAATGACAGTACACTTTTCATTGCTATCTAAATTAATGAGGCACTACAATGAACGCATGTTTACAGAGATGGTTCATTGCAGTTGCTGAATTTGCTCAAACTAAAAGACCTTCCTTCTCTTCCTTTCTTYGCTGAAAGCCTGTTTTTGTAGCCTGTAGTGCTTAAGCATGTGCTTGATTTTAAAAAAAATACATGAAGTATCATTGATTGTTTAAAGCTGAGAGCTCTTAAATGTGCTGAATTACAGTTCAAGTATACTGCTTTTCAGACTTTGCTATAAAATAATCATTGATTAAGTTCTGATCATGTAACCCTGCAAGCTAACAGCAACAGTTAGCTGATCTTTTATTACTTATTGCCTTTTTTGTCTTATGACAGAGGTTGGCCTCTGTTACAGCCTTGCTTTATTTTGCTTCTAGAGTGGAAAGAAGACCTTTAGCTAAATGTTTATTTCTGATCCTTTCAATCTGTATTTTTAAAATAGCAAAACAATGATATAATTAGAGAATGCATTTTGTATATTGGAATCTGCAAAGGCTTTAAAGAAGTGGATCTGACTTTTCATAGTTATCAGTGATTAAAAAATGCCCTGGCTGGAGAGATGGAAGCAGGGAATTAATTCATATTGC
Source organism: Nothoprocta perdicaria (assembly GCF_003342845.1). Lineage (NCBI taxonomy): Eukaryota > Metazoa > Chordata > Aves > Tinamiformes > Tinamidae > Nothoprocta > Nothoprocta perdicaria. The sequence goes on from NW_020456121.1 coordinate 1,505,708, forward strand.
TTCCAAATAAAACATCAAAATGAAGATGTGTATATCAAGCAACATTTTAGTAATGGAAATTTTAGGGATTTTTAATCAGCTTATTGTCCTTTTTTTTAAATGATGAAAATCCCAGGTCATCATCTGTGCGGGCTGCCTCACTGACTTGCGGGCTTGGCCGTGTTTAGGGAGCAGATGCAGGCGTTGTTGTTCTTGCAGGCATGAATTGTCCTGCAGGCTCGCGCCAGTACATGGCCTCAGCTATATTAGTGAAAGAGTAACTCTGAAAATTCAACCAGAGCCTGCCTCATACACCCTGCAAACTGGGAGGTTCGTTCAGAAGAGAAGTTTAATGTTTTCATTTCTAATATTGCTAGTTAGTTGTGTGGAAAAAGCAGCCTCCCCTTACAGGGATAGTATGGAAAAATCATTGTCATTTTTGTTTGTGTGTGTCCTTAGTGGGAATCRCATACTTTTTAGACTAATCAGTTGCCTTTTTTTGTTCTGGAAAATCTAACTAAACATTGTTTGGGGGCATGGGAAGGAGAACGTGCCCAAAACCCAGATGGATTTCCATGAAACATTTGTGTTATTTTTCTTCCTGCTTTTCTGTGGAAAGTAACTTGATATATTTACCTTTGAGTTCAGTTATGCATGCCATGACATGCTTTTCAACTTTTAAACATTACTGGTTGGATATTTGACTAATCCTTTCAGAACTGGTAGCGTGTGTGTTTGGCTTTTSTTGTTTTTGAATGGGTTAAGTAATGATGGAAAACAGGTGCTGATACTGCTGCTTTCCAGTGAGCATAAAGAAAGCAATGTCTCGAATGCAATAGTGACACCATTCATCTTGCTGCTCTTGGAAGCAGTGTTGATTCGCCTCTGTGATTTGTTCTGATTAAACAAAGAAAAAAAAGGCTTTTTTTTAAGGTRTTTTGGGGGAATTTGTGTATGTAATCTTAGAGGTTACTGAATGGGTTGACAGCCAAATTTGTAATTATTTTTTCCTGAATACTGTAATAGGGTACCTTTTTCATTTTTTTAATTCCAAGTTTTTTTTTCCTGTCCTCCATCCAGAACTGATAAAGTAAACATGGATGTGCTTAAGTGCAAATTGAAAATTGGTTTAATTTTCTAAACACGTGAATCAGTTCATTTTCTGAACATGTAAAATACAGTGCTTGCTGGTGCAAGCAAGCTGCATCTTTTTTTGTAAGCTAGAGATCAGAAGTGGCTTTGTTTTGTGATTACGTGTTTGAAAGTTTGGGCCCTGAAGAGTGCATAATGTTTTTCAGATGCTCATGAGTTTGACAGATAGAATTTCAGCCTCCAAAGTTGCAGTACCAGGCGTTTCTGTTCAGGTAGAGGAAACTTCTCTAGTCCTTCATTTCAGAAAGTAAGACTAGAAGAGCATGCAGTAGCAAAGCAACAAAAAGGAATTATGCAGCATGTTCATGTCTGAGAAGCTTTAAGCTATGTGAATTTAGAGCTTGGTGATGTTTTTCCAAATCCACCAGAAGTTATGAAGTTGAATTTAAAAATTACTGCTTGGGTTGACCCTGTGGATGTGTTTATGCCTTGATGGCTAAAGCCTGTGGATGGGACTTTACTGCTTTTTGCCTGCAAAATGGAGAGACTTTCTGAGGATTGCTGTGGTGTCTAATGCTAAAATTACAGGCTTGTTTCGGTGCCCTCCTCTGGCTGCTGCTGTGCTGGTTGTGAGCAGGTCACCCTTCCAACTGGTGGTGACATCCAGAGGTCAGTGCCCTCCTGGAGCTGTCTGCTCAAGCTGGAGCTGGCAAAACTGGCCGCCTGCTTCWTTCCAAAGGAGCTGGATGGGTCTGTGTGGAGATGGGCCAAGAGTGAGGAAAGTTTCCGCTATGCTTTCCCATTTGGTCCTTCAGCAGAAATGCCTTGGAATATTTGGCTTTGCAACTAGCTACATTCAGCCTAGCTTTTGTTTGTAGGACATGTACCCAAACCTTTTAAATAAAAGCATAATAGACACTGTCAGTTGAACATGCTTTCTRTAGAGAGCTCTGTGCAAAGCTTCTGTGCTGAGGCTTTTTGCGCACTGTAATTATTAGATCACTTATTTTAAGAGGAAATTTAGGTATGTTTAGGTGCTTTCCTGCTTGGGCATGTGCCAATGATTGTTATTACTATTTTTTAATTGTATCCTCAAGTTTGCACCAATGTAAGTGACCTTGTGAAGACTAACACCCCTTTGCTTGCCTTACTAAGCAGCAAAYGAATCTGTTTTATCCTTTAGGTGATTTTTGAAGCTTTTATTTGCTCATAGAGCCTTTTCAGAGGTACTGAAGTTTAAACAAATGCTTGTGTTATGAGATACACTCAAGTGCCACTGCAAAATTATAATTTGGGGTATCCGCTAATGTGCATGAGCGTTTAAAATGAAAGCTCTTTCTGGTGGAGCATACTTAATATTTATAAGAGTTTTAAGGAAAAAAACTATGTAGTTATATTAGCATGGTTGAAATTCAGAGTCACTGTGATAAGGCATGATGAATTTTGCATTATTTCTAAGGTTTTTCATTTTCTTTTTAGTGAAAAATGTAAAGCTAGAGGATTTACTGTGATAGTGGATGGCAGAAAATCTCAGTGGAATGTGGTAAAGACGGTTGTGTTAATGCTGCAGGTAAGTGTGCTTTTTATATGTTCATAAGTGACAGGTTAGTTTTATAGATAACCTAATTAGCTGCATTACTGTAAAAGCAGTCACTATTTAAAAAAAATCAATTTGTTCTGTGACAAAATTTGGGGGAGGAAGAAGCAATCTGAGAAAAGGATAATAGGCTTTGTTCAGGTGGGGGCCAAATTTGTTACATGCTCAAAACATGATGTTAGAGACTTTTTTTTGTTTTTAAACAGAGTATGAGACTGGTTTAGTTTCAAATTCCAGAAGTTTCACCGTGATATCATCAGTCTGGAGGTCTGTCATCTGATTTCTGCCAAACAATATAGGTTATTCAGTTCTCTCAAAGGTGAAAGAAGTTATAATACACAGCATRTGAATAGGTTGGAGAACCATCATGCATTTTGGATTACTGTTTTTAGAACTCCACAGGTGATGACTGAGGAAGAAGTGATCTCTGTTTATCACAGTGATTTTCCTCCCGTCTTAGCTGACACCTCAGAAAATGTATCAAATATCAATAATTTGATTTTCTTGTTCTGCCGAGCAAAATTTGTGCTCATGAATTCCTTGGTCTCTTTCAAGGTGTCTTTCTTCTACTTTCGTCTAAGATGCAATTTCGACAGATAGCATCCAGTGATAGTAATTCAGTCCCTTGTCTCCCAGTTCTGGCCCTGATTGAGCCTTCATTCCACCTATTAGTGTGAACTTCAGACCAGTGGGGCAGGTCTTTGCCCGTGCTCACATTTCACTGGCTTCCTGTCATCATGGCCCATGTGAAGTCTGCACAAACACAAGTTGCACATCTATAAACTCAATGTGAGAAGGACACACAGCTTTTTCCTTTCGGTTATGATTGCTGAGTTGTATACAAGTAGCTTGTCTTTTTTTGAAATCATGTTTTCAGAAATAGAACAAGATATACTGGTAGAGAGGTCACATATGGTCGTATGTACAGTGTCATCTTAGTAGCTGCTATTAATATGTTAGGCTGAAAAAGGTCTTCCTAATAATCACTTTATTAACATATTTGAATRTGAATATTTTTATTTATTTTACAGAATGTTGTTCCAGCTGAGGTATCACTTGTTTGTGTAGTAAAGCCAGATGAATTTTGGGACAAGAAGGTTACGCATTTCTGCTTTTGGAAAGAGAAAGATAGACTTGGATTTGAGGTATGTAGAACTATTGTTTACTTCATTTAGAAATACTGTTTCTAGAATGCTAGTAACTGGATAAAAAGGAACAATTCTTAAAAGTTGGATTGCTGTGTGGATATTCTGAAATTACTGTTGCTGCTCCATTACATGGAGTAGTTCTTGAATGTTGGATCTCCTTTAATTCTTTGCCCAGAATGTAAAGCTGTCTGATAAACCTGGTCATGTTATGCATAAAAGATTGTTGTAGAGTGTTAAGTGTGAATTTTTTGTAAATGTCTCTTCAGTAGTAGGTTTCAGTAGAGTTGCATTTCACATGGTGTCACTAGATCTGTAGTAGCTGTTTAGAAAAGCATCTTGCTGCTGGCGTCTCCTCCTGTTTGAGGTGGCACATGGCAAGACTGGAGGGCTCCCATCCCCTGGGTACTAGAGATGGGCTGATAGTGCCCTGGCCTCGCGAGGCAGAATGGGCACGAGAGGTCACACACCAGCTTTAACGGTTCTGTTCTTCTGCCTTTCAGGAAAGTTAACAGAATGTAGCTTGTTTCTAGTTTTCCCTATATTTAGAAAATCAGTCATCACATAAACAATCTCTCCAACTGTTTTTGGAGCTGATCTTATTTGAACTAGAGCTGTTTTCCTGTTTTCACCAAATACTAAAAGGTCTGTTGTTTTTAAACAGCAAAACACTATAATTAAAAGCTTTTTTTTTTTTTTTTTAATTGTGAGAGTTTGGATAGGAAAATATTTTGCAGCCCCCTCTAATGCTAGATAACTATTACTGATGTTAAGATTATAACGTTCCTAAATACTCCTGTAGAAAAGTTCATATGGGGATGGAAAGGTGGCAGCTGAAGAGTAGCCATCTACTAAATAATATAAACCCTTTATCGTTCAGGTATGACACTGTTAATTCTTGTTAATTTTGTCCTATTACATTTTTTATCAGTCCTTACCAAGAACAGGTGGTTTGATTTTTAGAAACGTACTTCCTGCTTGTGAAAGTGCCTTGAAGAAGTGCGGGGGCAAGGGAAATTTCTCTTTTCCARTCAGCTGACCACACCCTTTTATTCTGTGTTTATTTTTGTAGATTCCTTTTACAGCATTGTCTGGTGCTTTTTTTTTTTTTTCCCCCTTCTGCTTTACATTGTAATGAGTAAGCAAGTCCTGCGGCTCTGCCTTCAGGCTGCTTGTTTTGTCTGTATTTTCTCTTCATGTGATTTCTTAAGGACAGGTTGAAAAAGTAACCCGAGTTCAGTGCAGCCACCCAAAGACTTCCTGAATAGCCTTGTATGTGTTGGAAAGCCTGCAGGCAGTTAAATGTTCCCGAGTTAAGATACTTACATGCTTGAAGCTTTGCTGGGCATGTGGTTTCAAGTCACAATCCTGTGACTTCAATTGTAGTTCGTTAGTGAAGTCTCTCTTGGGCTTCACAGGTGTCCCTTCACCTGAGCCCCGTGAGGGCCTGATAAAGAAGGGTGGTCAAGGCGAATTTGTCCTGCCACAACAGCTGGGGCTGCAGCACGTAGCAGCTCACTTGTGGCCGTGCCCATGCGAGGGAGAGGAGATGAGTGTGATGGTGCTCATGCTGCAGGAGCGGACCTCTTGGCTGGTGCACCTCCGAGCTGAGCATTAAGGAAGAGAGACCGAACCACTCAAAAATATGATTTAAGAGCTTATGTTCAGGAAGTGATTTAAGATTGCACTGCCTAGTTTCAAGTAGTTGCCTGCAGGACTTCAGGTACCAAAATTCAGGAAATAGCCCTAGTAAAAACAGGCTCTTTCTTTCACAGTTACTWCGGTGTGATTTTAGGCTGTCTTTCTGCATCTGTGAATTTGGTTCTCAGACAAGTTCATTTGAAGGTTGTGATCTAAAAGAGTTTTTCTTGCGCCATCTGCAAACCAATTTACTTGCTAGCATTGAAATTAATCTTCTGCAAGCCTTTGTTGTTGTTGTTTTATCTTTAGTATGACTCAGAATGTATTTCTAGACAAATATGTGGAATGCCTACAGAAAATATGAAATAGTAGTGAAGCAAGGATAGTGTAACATAGTTATAAGAGTAATTTTTTTGTTTGTTTGTTTGTTTAAGTATTGACTCACAGTCATTCCTGGTATTTCTGTAATGAAATTTCACAATATCACAATAATAATTTTGTGAAGACTATTCTGTGCCAATGATGATGGAATTGTTGGCTTGAACTGTTGGAACTGTGTTATTTTATTTTTTTTGGATTTTTAAAAGAACTTTTCTGTTACTGAACCCTGAACATTTTTTCCTGGTCTGAAGGCTTGATTTAAGATTCTCTTGTTATTTTAAGAGTTGGGATTTTTTTAGGAATGGGGAAATATTTAAGTATTAAAGATAGATTTCATGCAAATACAGAGCAAAATGTTTTAAACTTTAATATTTAAAGGGATGAATTGATTTGGGAGAAAAAAATCACATTGAAATACAACAGCTGCATACTTGTCAGGAGGCAAACCAGCTTTTTTTTTTTTTTCCCCCTTAATGACTCTTTGTATTTTGGTAAGATGCGTGGGAAGGTCGCAAGTTTCTCCAAATAAAGGCTAAATAAGTAGTTCCAGAGTTCTCCGTGGGATAGCTCTTTGCTCTTGAGGTTTCCCCCTTAGTCTGGAAGTGCCGTTTGGCCGACTGTGCTGAGCGGGGTGATGGTGTCCCCGAGCCCAGGATACCCCGTGCCCAGGGTACCCGCCGGCTTCGGGGCGGTTGTGCTGCTGCTGGCGCTGGGTGACGAGCAGCTCTWGGTGCAGGGTGGCCACAGCCGTCAGAAGGGTGTGGGAGAGGTGCTCACACTCCTTGTTTTCTTCCTCTTTCTTTTTTTGTGCAATAAATTGTGCATTTTCTTAAATGTCTTCACCAAAAGACAGAGAAAGCTTGTGAGAATAGCCCGAAAAAATTATTTGCTTTTCCAGATGACAACAAATGACCCTTAGAGACAGGTAAACTCATGTTCTTCCATTACAATCCATTACCCTCTGTTAATCTCTTGCTTGGTTGTGTTTAGGCAAACGGGCTCAGATGACCCACTGCCTCTGTGCTCCCAGGAATCTTTCTTTTAGAGGAAGTCATACATCTTTTTTTTCCGTTTCTAATACGACTGCAAAGCAGTGATAAGAGTATGGAAGCCTCTAACTCATGCATGCATTTACAGCTGCATAATTATATATCTCTGGCATTAAAAACAAAAACCACAACATGTGTTTCAGATCACAGGGTAAATTTGCATAGCTATTAGTCAGGAAAATCAAGATTACTCTTGTACCATTGAATAAATATGGTGTAAAATTTTAAATGGAAGCGTGGAATATTTTCATTCGCTTCAGAGTATGATCTCATTTTATTTGAAATGCTGTGCAGTTGTGGTTTCAAATCTCTTCCCTGTTTCCTGCTACCTGATCTGGTTTGAATATGCTGCTTAGCACTGCCCCGCAAAGCCATCGCTTGCAGTGTCCTCCTTGCAAAGCAGAGCTGCCCTGCTGCCGTGTGCCGACCTGGACGGCACCAAAGGTGAGGAGGGAGCTGAGAAAAGCTGCTCTGTGGCGAAGTGKCAGCAGCTGGGCTTGCTCTGCTGGGGAGGAAGGTGCACGTCCTTAGTCTTCCTTGGTGACAGTGCTGGCTTTGAGCACTCCTGGTAAATTCTGCTACCACCCAGCAGCGCTTTCCTCTGTGCATTTGCTCCTCCCCAAAACATGTGTTAGCACCTACTCCTTGTGCTCCCGGATGGTTTTCTGGGGTCTCCTTCCAATCGATTTAAGGGTGCTGCATAACCTGAGAGAGTTGTTCCAGTAATTGCTCAAAGTGTCATCTGTAGGAATGTTGCACATGCTACACTGTGTAACACTTGAGTAGTAAGTCATGTTGCTAATTGCTTTTTAAATGAATGAAGAATAGGATGCTAACATTAAAGTTTCTAACTTCATTTTTGGGAGCTTGGGAGGTGTTCTTCTTGGCCTTTTTGTTAATGTACTGCACACAGTGGTGTGAAGCAAACCATTCTTTGGAGAGTAGCCTTTGTGTCTTATAGTTGATTGAGCTTTTCATCCAAAGTAATTAGAATAACTGGAAGAAAATGGGTACCGTAGAAGGAGCAGAACTGGTAAATGTTTTTGTGTTTTGGTTTTTGCACGCAATGCACGACTACACCCAGGCTGAGTGAGGGGGCTTTGTTTTTGCATTGGAGTGGGAGGGTTTGCATATCACATCCTTGGTTCGGACGTTGAATTAGTCCTTTGAAAGTCAGTTTGCTTTGAAAGGGGGGAAAGAAAAAGTATGGCTGCTTTTCTTACCCTTGTAGAAATTATGGAGCAAAATTTAAAAGTTTATTTAGAATTGATATGTACGAAATCATGGGCTCAGCAGTAAACACGGGAGAATTTAAGGTGGCTGGGGACCAGCTGAGAAAACGGACCTTAGTACACAGTAAAAGGATCCTGTTCATCCTGGATCCCGATGGGTTTTTAATTTGGATTAAGAAATATTTTTAAGTCAACGTAGTGATTTAAATAAAAATTGCAAGCACACAATGGGGTATTTTGGTGTCTACAGTTGCAGGTAGCTTCCATCCGTATGTGTGCCTTCCCCAGGGTTATTGAAAGCTGGTCACATAGSAGAAAGCTATCCCAGGGAATGGCATCCTCCTCCCAGAGGGAAGAGGAGTCAATAATTTCCGTGGTTAGTAGGCTGGTGCAGTTTGATAATGATAATTGTAGAGGGAAAATGGCAAGTAATTGAAAGTATGCTGATAACRAAGTATTAAACTATTGAGGATTCAGAGGAGCCTGTGTGAGCGAGTGCTTTGTGAAGCATGAAGGACAGAGCAGAATGATCGAATGTGAAACAATGTGAATGTACCTGTCCTAATTACTTTAGTGCATAACATCAACATATCTCGAGTAAATTATTTTTCTCTTTTTTCATAAACATATAGGATGTGAAAGAAAATACAAAAAATGACCTCAAAATAAAAATACATGTCAAAAGAAGAATAAAAAAAAAACTGTTTACCTTTTGGTCCTGGTGTCATTGGAGGGTTGGGCTGGTTGCCAGCACTGCCTTAAGAAACTGCAAGCTAAAGCTATTTATGGCAGTTGTGCATGCAGTTGTATGGAATAAGAATGGCGAGGAATGTCCTGTGTTGGCTGGATGTTGTTGGAAGACATTCACATGCTAGTRACCATTAAATACTCAGTCATTTGTTTGGATCTATTCTAAATTCCTTAGTTAAAAAAAAAAAAAAAAAATAGAGTAGCTCAGGTTTGGGACAGACCTTGGCAGGTCTGTAGTCCAGCCTCCTGCCGTGAAATATGTAAAATCCAGCTATTCAGTCCGGTCTTGAAAAGCTTCCGAGGATGGAGCCTGCAGCAACCTTTGCTTTTCAGTTGTTAAAGTTGCTCTTTCTCTGACCATGTAGTGCCAATATGTCTGCTTGCAGAGACACGTTTTCCATACRAGTTATTCCAGTGGTAGCGTGTTGTATATTAAAGCAAACTGTGCAGCCAGCTTTTGTCTTCAGTTTATATGGATGAGGCTCAGGTAGGAGGCTCTAGTTTGCAGAAAATGAGGGGAGCGTTTCCTTGTCTGACTAGCAGTGGACCTCAGTGGTTTTCTCTGTTTCCTGAAGTAGCTGATGCTCTTCACAGTTGTCTTCTGGGTAAATGAATCGGGCTTTTGAGCACCTTCAGGTTTGTATGTGACTCTTCATGGGAGAAATGTGGCACAGCAAATGCATGCCCTTGTGTGGCGCAAACTCAGGAGTGGAACTGCAAGACAGTGGCATGAACCCTTCTTTTAACTGCTCTGCAGCACTGCATCTTGCAACTGCAGTCTCTGAAAACAGATCATGGGAARAATCACTAAATGAGAAAATGTCAGTTGCCATCAATGGAATAATTAGCTAAGAAAGATCTTAAAAAAAGACTAGATGATACAGGTCATGTATCTTCTGGTATCAAATRAAAGATCATCTGCTTGGTACCTCTGGACACACTTTATATAACCAGTCAGGTACCTAGGGGAAAAAATATGAGCATTGACTAACATTACTAATGAATATGAGCATTGCTAACAGGACCTACAATTTTCTATGTTATTGCAGGTTATTTTAGTATCTGCCAACAAGCTCACTCGATATATAGAACCATGCCAACTAACAGAAGATTTTGGAGGAACTCTCACCTATGATCACATGGATTGGTTGAATAAGAGGCTGGTTAGTTTTCTTTATTTCTTTCAAATGTTTCATTCCTTAAACTGTGAATTTTTCTTTGTGTAATAAATGCTATATGTAAAGAATTTGYTGTATGTATAGTATTGTACAATTCAAATGCATGAGTAGCCTCATCATGGTAACTTAACATTGCATTTTCTTAAGGAATGATAAAACTAACGTAGTCAACAGAATAGTTGAGGTTGGAAGGGACCTYTAGAGATCATTTGGTCCAACCTCCTTGCTCAAGCAGGAACACCTAGACCACGTGCCACAGGGCATCCTAGCACGTGCCACATGCTAGGGTGGCATCTAGGAGGGTTTGGAGGATCTCCAGAGAAGGAGACTCTGTAACCTCTCTGGGCAGCCCATTTTAAACTGCATTACAGTGCAGTTTTCCATGTGGATGCAATGCACATGTAGAAGAAAATACATTGCTAAAATTAATTAATTATTTTGTCAATTGTTAGTGCACATAGCACTCCAGAAGACATTTTTAATCTGTTCTTCACTGCTWTTTATTTTTTTAGTTATTTAAATAGAGTTTTTAAAACAGTGTAAAAATTTGGAGGGACCTGTTTGCCATTTCCATGTTCTTAAAATGTGTATTCCAATCTATGACCCTGACATGGCATGCCAGATGACGGACCATCATGCTAGTGAGTCCCAACTCAAACTGTCAGAGGYCTTCAAACACACCCAGCAGCCAGTCTCCCAGCAATCTTCCCCCTCAAATAGTTTTGTGGGGGGATACCTAGTAGGTACCTTCCTTTATTTCTGCTGAATCTCAGCAGTCTTGTCTATTCTCAGACCTTATGTCAGAGAGAAGGTTATCTTCTTTACCACTTTCTATTCCATTAGACTTTGATCTGTATGTCTGTCAGGACAAAAACAAGTCAAGTTTTCCTTCCTTGCTTGAAGTTGAAAGGTCTGGACAGACACACAAGGAAAAAGAAAATTCACATAKATAGAATAAAGGCTTGGGCCTTTAATATCATATGTCTCCCTATACAGAAACCCCTGTTCACTCCCTCATTCTCCTTAATTTCAAACTTGGCCAACTTTGTGCTAATACCTCTGTAAATGTTCCTTCTTGGCTACGTTGTTATAATTTCGCTTCTAATTACTTTACATTCAGAAGGGTCATAAGCCCAGTTCTTCCATCCTAGATGTGACTTCGTATTTGGTTCAGACTTCAACCAAAAATTTTCTCATGTCTCTTCAGTTGCATAACACTAACTTCTTTTCACCTATTTATGTGATATTGAAGAACCTTCTATAAAGACTTTCATGAAGTTGGTAGTGCAAATATATCCAATATCACCATTCTGTGATAATGACTAAGAATTTTAAAGAAAATTAAATTTTCAGTCCTCCTACATTATATTTAGTATACTATTTCTACAGCCATAGAGTCTTAACATTCTGTGTTCACAATATTCTTCTAGTGTTTATACTCTACTGTACAAATGGTAAATAATTGCACCTTATTAAGATTGAAATATATTAACAGAGTTAGTGAATAAATTTCAATACTCTCAGTTATATAATTTGCTCTTTTTTAATTAAAACATGTCCTTTTAGGTATTTGAAAAGTTCACGAAAGAATCAACATCTTTGCTAGATGAGCTTGCTCTAATTAACAATGGAAGTGATAAAGGAACTCAGCAAGAGAAAGAGAGGTATGTGATAACTTCTTGAAAAAGAGTTAAGTCCGTATAAACTTTTGGAAATGAAAGCAATATTGAACAAGTGGGATGTGCATTTAGTATATTGTGAAACATATAAAGAAATTTTAGACTTATAGTGTGGACAGCAAAATTCTGTTTTTATACAGATTCTATTGGCTATTGACTCCATCTGGTTATACTTCTGATGCAACTTGGAAAAAAACAGGCCTTYCTGGCTAATTGTTTTTCTTGGTATTTAGAATCAAGATGAGCAGTTTGAATTTACTTCGCATGCCAAGCTTTTAAATAAATATTTGTGTCAATATGCTCCAAAATCATCARAAGAACTCTTTTTGTTGTTGTTGCTTTAACCATTGTGTTACAATATACATCAAAACAATGTAAGGGACAAGTTGTTTATTTCCTATGACTTTGATAAGTTGGTCTTTTTATAGATTTAAAAAAAAATGTATTTGAGGTTTGGATTGAAATACAGGAGATGAAGTTTCAGTTTTAGGCTTTGTTGGAAACTCCTTACATGACAGAGAGCAAGTCTCTATGGCTTTGATCTTGTGCTGGTATCCTTGCCAGCAGGTCACGTTCCARGAACAAAGCTTGTAACAGTGATAGCATTGTTGTTCAGTTCTGTTAAAGAGAAAAACAGCGTTATTCATACTTATCTACACTTTTTAGGTCTTGTTATATGTAATGTGTTCTCTGGAGGCAAATGGGGGAGGAGAGGTGTGAAGAAAAGAAGCATGCGAGCTCTGAATAGCTGATTAGTACTACCATAGTAAAGATGATTAATAATATATTTATTACTTTATTTTAAGATCAATAGATTTGAACTTTCTTCCATCAGTTGATCCTGAGACGGTACTCCAGACAGGTACAGTAAGTTGCAAAATGATCATTTTAGTCAATAAAGTAATGGAATTTTTTTTGAAACTTCAAGTGAAGGCGCTGAAGATGAATTTCAGTCTGATAACCTTTTTAGTTAATGTCATCTATGAGTTAAAGTAAGGTGTTAGCAAGTAAATAGGAGCCCTTCCAGTAWCGCTTTTACAGAATTAGCATAATTAATAAGCTTAGTTTGAGAATACCTTGCTTCTAGATGGTGACAGTAGGTCCGCATTGTAGAATGAACTCGGCTCAGTAGCTACTAAATGGTTGTAATAAGGACAAGATGTTTTTCCCTTACACAGCTGGTTATATCAGCCTAGTTCCAAGCAGACCAATTGTGAAAGTAAGGTATAAGTTTTCCCAATTCTTCAATGTTTAGACTCTCACTTGACCATTAAACAACTGGAGTTTCTTTATATAACTGTYTTTCAGGGTGGATTTATTACTCACAGTATAGTGCCACCGTTGATTTAAACTAGAATTGCTTACAGATTTGTGTCTTGTAACATGTATAGGAATAGCAAGTAACATATAACAGCATAATGGTCAAAGTTTCTAAAGAGTGCTTAGGATCCTTACCRAGTAGCCTTGTGCAAACTAATACATTAATCATATATATGAATTTCTGTGGAGAACTGCTGTATGTGCTCTCAACATAAAAGCTTTCGCTTATTTAAATAGAGGAGAATACTATTGAAAATCGAAACAATGTTCGAGTTCCTTCCTGCAGCTGCTAAATCTTACGTACAAAGTGGCTATTGATGCTGTTGGTAGATTTCAGAGGCTAGGTGTGCGTTCTCCTCTAGTGCTAAGATTCTTGGGCAAAACAACAGTTTTAATCTTGAGTAAGTGGCTCCCAAGAATGTTCATTTATATGTATTATTTTCTTAATTATCACATAATGAAAATTCTTTAGGGCTGTTGACATTAAGAACTTTCATTAAGTGTCTCTTAGGAACTCATCAACCTTTTGCTTTGTTTGACCCACTGTATTGACATTTGAGAAGTCAAAGATTAAATTGTCCCCAGTTAAATTTTTCTATTCTTTAATGGAAAATACAAACATTCATAAAAGAGGAAACCTTTATTTTATTTATTTTTTCCTTTCCTCCCTGTTCTGGGATTTTAAATAGAAAGCCTCTATTTTGTAATCCAGTAAAGTGGTATGCTTGATTCATTAACATTTCCAAAGTTTCCCTTTAATCTAAGAATAGATTTCTTTGTTAATCATTGTTATTTTCAGTAAAAGTGTGGAAGGCTTGCTTTTTTTTTTTTTTCCCTTATGTCTAGAATTTGTCAGATGATTTTTTTCCTTATGTTACTTGATACAGCTACACAGACTAGATGGTTTTTTTGCCTGTTAATAAAATTATATCAGTAAAATTGCCCAGTGCATATAAGATATATCACCAGGTGATCTAAAAGTAATTTTGCCTACAAGAGCAAAATTTTGTSTTTGGGGTTTGTTTTTTTGGGTCCTAATGAACCATGTCACTATTGATACCTCTAAAGGTCATGAGCTACTATCTGAGTTACAACAGCGTCGATTCAATGGCTCGGATGGAGGGGTGTCCTGGTCTCCAATGGACGATGAGCTGCTAGCCCAGCCGCAGGTCATGAAGCTGCTGGACTCGCTCCGAGAGCAGTATACCCGCTACCAGGAAGTTTGTAGACAACGCAGCAAGAGAACCCAGCTAGAGGAGATTCAGCAGAAGGTGATGCAGGTAAGCACAAAGTTCTTCTTCATACTGTGAGATGCAAGTTCATGCCTCAGGATGTTATTTCCTACCAATATCAGGGATGAAGAACTTCATTCCAGTCGTTATGATCCCTTTCACTCCTCAGACTGTGACGTGCTGCTTTGACTTGGTTCTTTATGCTTTGGACTTTCCAAAGTCTCCCATGTTCTGATACACAGAGAAGCTTAGAAAACAGAATTCAGATGGAGTCTTTTTCTTATCCACACAGTCTTTATGAAGAACCTTCACAGCATCCCTTTGCTGCACACTGTAATAACCACTCTTGCACTGTCAGCGGCTCAAATGCCTCTATAAGTGTTCAAAAAGAACACTTCTAGATGAGGCACATTGGGCTGTAGTTTAGCTTGTAAACCTACCCTCTTCACGCTTACATTACTGAAAATAAGCCAGCACTAATTCCTTTTTCTCTAATGCTTGGATGTTTTGCTGAAGATGGCGATTAAACTTTCCATCTTTCAATTTCCAGGCTACCCTGACCAGAATGATTACAAACCTTTCTAAACAATRGGTTCTTAAAGGTCATAATGAATTGATTTGGTCCTTTGGATACAGGCATGTAATTGGCACTTTCARCAGTTTCATACATATAGTCTCAGTAGAAATAATCAAGGAAATGGAAATAATTTATTTCTTATTGAAATTAGWTTTATATTTTTTTAAGCTTCAGTAATAGTTTGAATATCAGAAAATGGAGCGCATATTGTTCTTAACCTTTAAATGTTGACATTTCAAATACACAGGGAAGGAATCAAGTATTTGCACCTCATAGCATGCCAGGTATGGGTAAATATAAAAACTAATCTATCTTGCTATTTCTGGTACTCAAAATATAAATGTACTGAAATACCATTTTTTCACTTGTGTAAACATTAATCTTTTTGAAAAGAGGGGGAGGGGAGGATGTGAACATCATCTTTTGATATTTCGAGCTGAAAGCAATAAAAATATGTAAAAGATGAAAGCAATAGTGTGTAGAACACATTATCATGGCAGTAGATATACTCAGGTGATGAGGGTTTTTTTTCACTGTGGTGAAGTTATTCAGTTTGAACAATATGTTCTGATTTAAATGAGTTTATAACAGAGTTTGGCAGACAGCCATTGTTAATGCATTTAAATAGACCTGTTTACTGGGACATCAGCCTGATTTTACAATGTTTGAGTTAGAAATTGCTATTGGTTTGCTCTGTGTGTGCTACAGATGTTGCATAGTAAGTCAGCTGAGCACATGAGGAATGTTGATCAGTTTTATAAAATACATTTCAAATGTATTTAAATGACATAAAAATGGGGGGGGGGGAGAAAAACCCTAAAATCTAAAAATGGATTTCCAGGTAGTCTGTAGGAAAAAATTGGCCTAACAAAAAAATAGGAAGATAATGGTGAACTGGAGGAAACTGATTGAGGCAAAATGTTCTGAAAGCTACTTTGCCAAACCAAACAGCAGTGGCGAGATACCATGCTGCAGCAGTGTGTGGCTGCACTGAGTGGGTGCTTATGGCACACGCCCTTGCATTGCTGATTGATTTTAATGATTTGGTTTTCCCTTATCTTGTGTTACAGTTCTGTTCCTCTTTCATTCTTCTCAGTGCTTTTCATATTGCTTATCGCTTCTGGTTGTCTTTTATTAGCATTTCTATTTCATTTTTGTAATGTGCCTCTCCAGCATACTGCAATAAATTTAGTATTTGCTCCCATCTCAAAATACTCATCCATGACTGTTTCTCTTGCCCTGTTCCTTGAGTATCCTACCCTCTCTTCCAAGCCCCGACTCCTTTTATTGTTTCATAATTATCATAATTTTATTTCTTGTCCTTTCCTCTTTCATTCTGAGGGAAAAGATAGCAATGATTTTCAGAGATATTCTGATAAGCGGTTTTACTAAGCAGACAGCTAAGAGACTGATATATTATGATAACTTTCAGCTTTGTCTCACCTCGTGCAGAATTGTTAAATTATTTTTCTAACCACTTTATAAAAAATATATGCCTAGCCTTGCTGTTGTGGCTAGTCACTGACTATATAAAAGAGGTGTTTTATGAAAAAAATGATTTATCTCCATGTCTCAATAATACTCTCACCTCAGCTCAATCAGGTTTTGTGTTGGGCCACAAGGATGGCTGTGGGCTGAACTAAGCAGCTTCTCAGAGGCAGAAGAATGGTAGTGGCTGGGCACTTGTATTGGGRCAGTGGCCTTGGCTGCAGAAGGGGCTGCTTTCAGCAGGGCTCTGATTTCCAGATTTGAGCCTTCCAGGCCRCACTAAGGTGATGGAGGAACATCCTGGTGCCTGTACTTCTAGGGTATGTTTAACCAGAGACATGGCTGTGCAGAGGTGGTGAGTGCAACAAGGAGCTCCTATTAAAGCAAAAAGATACTAGAAGAGTGGAGTCCTAATTTGACAACTGAAGGCCCTCAGAAATGCTATATAAGTAAATAAAACCCAGGATGCTCTTGGAAAGAAAATATGCTCTGAAACAGAGCTTCTTTAAAAAGCTGATTACAGTCATGGATGACTAATCGTTGGAGTGAATTGAGCAAACGTCCTGTGATGGTGATGGTCATTCATGATTATGGTCTCAGTGTGGCCCAGTGGCACTGAGAAAATGATTCAGTTCATATATTTTCAGGAA
This sequence comes from Nothoprocta perdicaria, assembly GCF_003342845.1. Lineage (NCBI taxonomy): Eukaryota > Metazoa > Chordata > Aves > Tinamiformes > Tinamidae > Nothoprocta > Nothoprocta perdicaria. The sequence goes on from NW_020456121.1 coordinate 1,522,698, forward strand.
GCATAATACAATATAAAATGTGACACTTTAACCATAAAGACAAGTACAGAAAAACAGTATGTGATGCTATTTTGTCATATTTGCTTAAAGAAAAGTCATACAAAATAGAGGAAGCTGGTTTTGTGTGCCTTTTTTTGAGAAATCATAATGCAGGGTTTTCCTGTATTTATTTCAAGACTCCAGTCTTGTGCATTAGATTTCATCAGAACTGCTTCTGTTTCTATTTCTGCTTCTGTTTAAAGATTTATTATAATGTTTTTGCCATAGGGATCATCTAATAATTCTGATTTATATAAGGAAAACTCAAGATACTCAGCTTTCCTTTGAATAATTTTAACATACTTAATCTAGCAATTTTCCAAAAAGGTAAATCCAGTACTGTAGTCTAAAATGCTATCAATGTCACCTTGTTGAGAGTTCTGCAAAGGCAGATACCGTGAGAAATTGCTGTTAAGATGCTGAAATGTGTTTGTGGTACATGTATGAATTCAAGGCCTAAATGTATAAAATATGAAAAGTGTTTCATTTTGACAAACATGTGTGTCCTGTGTTTGTATGTATCCAAAAAAAAAAAAAAAAAARATTACTCTCAAACATGAGGTTGAATACAACAGTTCACTGTTGCGATGAGCATTTTAAGTCATTTAAGGGAGAAAAAAATACATCTGTTTGAACATTAACTCCATTATCACATTATCAGGACAACACTTTTAAACTTGCTGATTGACAGAGATATGAAATGACAAGCATTTGTGTGACAAATCTAAATCTTTTGCTAACAGACGTGTTTTAATGGAGCTAAAAGATTAAGGTTTGGAAAAGGTTCTTTTTATCTTATGAAATGAAAGCTTTTGATAAATGTAAATGGATTCAAAAAGACTTCCATCAAGCCCTTTGGGGGGAAAAATAATAATTGTATGCTTTTAAAATATTTGTATTTATGTTTCAGAATTCATTTTATGCTAGTTTTGATTTAATCGATTTTTTGTTGTTGTTGTTGTTATTGTTGTCTTTGTGTTCCTAACAGGTTGTGAATTGGCTTGAAGGACCTGGATCAGAACAGCTAAGAACCCAGTGGGGAATCGGTGATTCGATTAGAGCCTCGCAGGCTTTGCAGCAGAAGCAYGAAGAAATCGAGAGTCAACACAGTGTGAGGCTTCCCCTACCCTCTTCAAGTAGCAAAAGAGTTCTAAGTACAGGAAACTATATACAAAGTATTTCGGTCCCAAATACCTAAAAATTGAGGGGAGTGTATGGTGATATGGGTTACAGAGAAGCACAGAGAAGTTTAAGTAAAGTTAATGTTTGCTGCATATCAGTRTTTTTTTCTGGTGTAGAAAGATACTTTTGTGTGTGATTGGTCTTGTTTTTGTTGCATTATAACAGTTATTAAATTTCACTTTTAAATAGGAGGWGTAAATTTCCTTTCAGCCATTTGGGTAGAGAGAAGAACTCCCTTTACTTCTCCAGGGAATAAGTTAACATTGCCCTTTTATTAAGTTACATTAAGCAAGCTTCAGCTCTCTGCAAATGCTTCCATTGATTCTAAACTTAAAGTATAGGTAGAATAATGCAATTTTGAAGATACTGATTTATAAACTGTTTTAACTTTCCAAGAGTTAGTAGAATTAGATGCTTTATTGTAACAAATTTGAATGCTCCCTGTTCTGAAAGGCCAAGTTATCCTGAGGGTGTTTCCTCTYGTCAGACTTTCTCAGTGCAGACACTGACAATTCAAACAGCATTTCATGAGCTCCCTTTCCAGTCATTTTTCTTYATTATATATTTTTGTTTTATGTTTTCYCTTTTTCATTTGATGTGTTCATCACATCATCATCTAAATACTAGAGATACTATTTAGGACAAATATTGGTYTTCATGGTTTTAAGCTTTCCTCTTGTTGCTGTGTCTAACTAGGAGCACAGTTCCATATTATTATCCTGTTGATAATGCAAAAAAAGTCAAAAGTATGTTTTTTATTTTTGATTTCAGTCTCTTAATTTCAAAACTATTTTGCTGAAAATTAACTATTGTAACTGTTGATTTTAATGATAAAAATGCTATTTTATTGACTCTCATGTTATAGTTGATGCATCATACATACAAATCAACCTTACTGAGTGTGTCTAAAGATAATGGGAGTTATTTGTTGCTCTTATATAACTGGCATGTATTGAACCCATAGATCTACAGTACAAATGCAAGGTTGTTTCCCCCTACMCACCCAATCTCAAGTGCTCTGGTTGGAATAGATGAGATGCTCAATTTCTTCTCTTTGCAGACAGAAAGGTTTAGAGTAAACAGGAAAAAAAACAGAATATGCATATTTATACTCTGCATTTTGCATGCTTTGTAAAGCTTAAGGCATAATTTTAAAAAATTGCAAACATCCTAATTAGAGAGTGACAAGTGTGCTAATTAAATTAGCTACTTAAGGCCAATAGATGGTGCTATTCAGTTGCATTAGAGATGCATAGGGCATTTGAAGGTCATTGAACAGGAGCCAAATGAAAGCTGTTGAACAGACGTGTTTTGCTTTACAGGTTTGTATGTCATGCAAGGTGTGAATTTGATCTTGCGATATCAAGTAGTTTCCATATGTCCCAGAATGATAAATTTTCATACCATATTTTTGCAAGTACACGACCATGACAGCATTACTAAACTCTGCAGTTTGTTTTCAGTAATCATATATTTGAAGATGAATTTTACATATTTTGAAATTAACAGTATAAATCTTAAATAAGAAAYAACTTTCTTCAAATAAGAAACAAGGTCATTAATAATAATAATAAATTTCAATAAATTTCCCTTTTTGGATATGCTGTTTTATTCAGAGGATAGAYGTTACCTTTACTTTAACAGTAGTGCTTTTTCCCCAAACAGTTAAGAAATTTAGTGCCAGTTTAATAATATTTTAAAGCTTAATTTTCTTGTGTTTTTAGGAATGGTTTGCTGTTTATGTTGAGCTTAATCAGCAGATTGCAGCCCTTCTAAATGCCGGGGATGAGGAGGACCTTGTGGAGCTGAAGGCGCTGCAGCAGCAGCTGAGCGACGTGTGTTACCGGCAGGCCAGCCAGCTGGAATTCAGGCAGAACCTGTTGCAAGCAGCACTGGAGTTCCACAGTGTTGCCCAAGACGTGAGTTTTTGTCTTTAGCTTTTACTGTCGATATCTTACTGTCTTAATATTAAAAGTATTCAAAATAATGGAAAAGATTTAGCTGGAAGAAAGCTGTGAGTCTGGAAAATAATGCTTTCTTCAGTCCGTTTATATTACAAGCGTACGCATTGTCTGTGCCAAAAGATGATACACGCTTCATAGCTTCTTTTTAACAAACTGGTGTTCATCTTTTTACTTATCTAATGACTTCCGGATTGTTAGTGGGGTTTTTTTTGTTTGTTTGCTTTGTTTCCCTCTAGGGATTTTTGCCCYTAGAACGCGTATAAGCAGAGGGGTTGGTTATTTTTCATCTTGACTTTTTGAATGGTAGAGATGCAAAGAGAAACTTCAAAATGAGAGTTTCTCAAACATTTAGCAAGATGAGCACAAAAACCTATAAAGACAAAACTTTCTAAATGTCATTATTTAACCTTTGGATATGCTGGGAGGAGGTGAGGGGACACAATCTTGATTATACTGTTTATGTACAAAGTAGTATATAAAACTAGGACAGGATCTTGGCTATTTAATTTCTTAGAGCAGTGAACTAATTAAAGAATGCTGGCAGGAAAAAAACGGATACAATTTATCCTTTTTTTTGTACATGATTTAGTTGTCTCAGCAACTGGATGGCTTGCTAGGAATGTTGTGTGTAGATGTAGCGCCAGCAGATGGGGCTTCAATTCAACAAACTTTAAAACTGCTAGAAGAGAAGTTGAAAAGTGTTGGTAAGCAAAATATTTCTGTTTCAAGCATACATCTTCTAATAAATGCATTATAATGAGGGGGGAAAAGTAATGTCTACCTCTTGTGGTTCTTGCAAAATAATGCCTTGCCATCAGACTTACTTATGCTTAAAATCTGGGAAATGTTCTGAAAATGTTGTCTTTTAAAGGTTTTGTATATATTATAAACATTTTTTACATACAATTAGCATGCTTTGCCTTTCTAAACACACCTCGGAGGCATCTTCTGTTTTTATTACACAATTCTTTAAATAATCTTTTCTTTCTCTTCCCAGTAGTGATCCTTGGATGAATAAGATAATCAGCTGCTTGGTTTAGACTACTTGTATTACACATTTTTCTGTAGCATTGGATGTGTGTTTTATTAAAAGTAATACTTTCTTATATTTTCATGTGTATCCTGTAGGAGAAAGAGCTGTGAAGTAAAACATATATGGTTGAAGTAATTGTACTTGTGATAGACTACTGCATAAGCTAGATACTCCTTCAGGGGAACAGATAGTAGACCTGCCAGATAATAGATGCAAGAACAGATTTTTAAGGATCGGCATATTGGTACAGAAAAAYGTGTCAGCCATATGAGATGTATCGTAAAATAGTAATTTCTGCTATGAAAGAATGCTTAGGCAGCAACTGCCTAGAGGTGATAAATATTTTAAGTATCGGGCAACTGTGTGGAAGAAAAACGTTAATTAGCTATTAATATGCTGAAAATTTATCACTGTCAGCTTTCATTTACTTCCTTTTTATCTGCTAGATCATAAAATGGCAAAGCCTGTAGAATATTTTTTTTCTTTTGCTTTAGACTCAGGCTTGCAAGGCTTGCGTGAGAAAGGTCAAAGTCTTCTTGATCAGATATCTAATCAGGCATCATGGGCCTATGGAAAAGATGTAACCATTGAAAACAAAGAAAATGTGGACCACATCCAAGGAGTGATGGAAGATATGCAACTTAGAAAACAAAGGTAGTAACAACACTCCTAATTGTTAGGGCTTTCTGTGAAGATTTTACTGATAGTTTGCTTTAAAAAGGAATTTTTAAAGAGACAATTTTATCTTCAGTTAAGGGATGGAGTGGAGATATAATTTACTGCATTTGTAGTATAGTTAAATGCAAGTGAAGCTTTTTCTCTTCCTTGCTTGCCCTTGCTTTGTATGAATTTGTGAGCTGGAACTTGTGTGTAACACTGAGAAGATAGGTAGCTGAAGCCAATGAAGTTCACCTCAGCTAAACAGAATCTATACATTTTTAATGCTATCGCTCTAGTATCCCTCAAGTGGTAAAAAGAAATTGGAATGCTAGAGTCTTACTAGGTTTGTAAAAACTGATTTCTGTGCTACTGTTTAAGGTGCGAGGATATGGTAGACGTGCGTCGACTAAAGATGCTTCAGATGGTGCAATTGTTTAAATGTGAAGAAGATGCTGCTCAGGTATGAGAAGGGCTGCACAACTGCATTTTACTGAAAAAATTCATGGGGTTTGGCATTATTTTTGTCACTTTGAAATGTAGTTTTATTTAAGTGAATTTGTGGATTGAAAATGCAAAAAGAAATAGCAGTAGACTGAAAATAGTGCATTTAGTGATTTTATGCATGAACAATTAAACTGGTTGATACTTTTTRTTTGGGAAAAATAGTTATGTCAGTATTGTTGTTGGTTCACCACCAACATAAATTTCTTATTTTGGTATAGAAACTGTTTCATTTGTAAAATATTCTTTTCCCTTTAAGGCTGTAGAGTGGTTAAGTGAATTGCTGGATGCTCTGCTCAAGACGCATATCCGTTTGGGAGATGATACTCAAGAAACTAAAGTTTTACTGGAGAAACATAGAAAATTCGTTGATGTTGCACAGGTGAAACGAATGACTTTTTTAATCTAGAAATTTGAATTTTGTGTTGTTTCAGAAGAGATTCCAAATAGGATTGCTGCCCTGTATATATACTGAACCACTGTTAACTAATTGTCTTCATAGTTTACCTTAATGTTTGAATGAAGAAATGCAGTTTGCTGGAACTGGTCATTAGATTAACAAGATTTTGCCAATAGTGACACTGCGGTTCTGTCACCTTTAGTTTGCTTTGCCTATATATATATAGTCAATGCAAACCAAGAACATAAGTTTGACAGTGACTTTTCTTAAAGGCATGTATTTCAGACAGTCTTTGTAATGATGCTTGAAATATTGCCACAAAGATTATGAAAAATGAGTAAACTGCTTGACTTCAGTCTGTTTTCTGTTATATGTTATGAACCAGAGCCTGCCTTTCATTTGGTTGTCCAGATCAAGTTGACTATCAGAGTTTGTTAGCCCTGCTCATGCAGGGAGTCCTTTGTACTAGTAGAGTTAGGGATAGAAGAGGAGTAACTTTCTTGGCTGTATCAGCCAACTAAAAAATCCTGTTGTACAGAAATGTACTGAAATTCAATTCATTAAAGCTTTGCACACTTGTTTGCAAACCTTCGATAGGCAAAAGGAGTATGTGTAAGTTGCATCTTCTCCAGGTACATTTTCAGATGCTTGCTGTTATTTAGGAGCATCTAGTTCAGCTTTGCCAATTAACAGATGTGTTTCTCTCCCCCACCACTTCCAGAGTACTTACGATTATGGGAGACAGTTACTGCAGGCTACAGTTGTGCTGTGCCAGTCCCTGCGATGCACTTCGAGATCCTCGGGGGACACCCTCCCGAGGCTGAACAGAGTGTGGAAGCAGTTCACATTAACCTCTGAGGAAAGAGTACATAGGCTGGAAACTGCTGTTGCATTTCATTCAAGTGCTGAAAAAGTGAGTGGGATAAGAAAAGTAGCATAAAAATTTAAGCAAAATTTAAGCATGATTTAATAAAAATATGTAAGAAAATTTTCCAGCGCATATTTTTGACTTTTTAAATGTTAAAAGAAAGAATAGGAATTTAACAAATAGAATTCTTGCATAAGAATTATGTTACTAATTATAAGACTTTTTCAGTACTTTATTATTTGCCCATAATAAATTGTTTTAGGGACTGTGTAACAAAAAGGAGAATCATCTCAAACAGATGATATTGAGTTGGAACTGGATAATTTTTTTTTAAAAACTGTTAATAGCGAGACATTTGTTTAGACTGCAATTGCTAAAAGCAAGAAAGATTTGTGTTTTTATGTAAGATATAATACAGAGTTTTGATAACTGCTTAAGAATTTTGCCAACTTGAAAGCAACAAATTGCTTATAATGTAATCTTCTGAGAAGTTGTGTAGGTGTATGAAACTCTCAAACATTTTGTTTTCTTACATGCTGAAATGCTACACCTTTATTTTACACTTGGAACTTGCTTTCTTCCGAGCACTCCCCTATCCGTGTGTGGTTTTCACGTTCCTCTAAGCGCACCCAGCTGATGTTGCTTGAAGCCACAAAGAAGGAGGAGTGGTCAGCAACAATGTTGAGGAAAACTTGCTGCTCAGTAGCTTTTTACTGAAGGGAAATGCCAGGAATTAGCAAATACCTGAATTCCAGAAAGCATCTTTGACTATAGTTCATGGAAGGCTTGACCTTTTGGTATCAGAAATATTTTTTTCTCTGTGTTTATAAGTAATAAATATTAGAAAAGCAATTTAGGGCATTCATCTCCAATGTCGACAACATTATCATTTAGAAAAATGCAGCCTTGAATACAGTAAAAGTTAAAAAAAAAAAAAAAAAAAAATGTTGTTAAAGAAGAGCATAGATGAAAAGTTTATTGATATGCTCCTTCATTCCTTTCTTGATTGTATTAATTGACTTCATGAGAATTGAAAGTTGCTGGAGGTTCATAAAAGCAGAAATCATTTGTGCTGCCAAAGAGCTGAAAATAGTCTTACCTAACACTAAGTCTCGATTGTCTCAGTCCATATTACAAGCATTCCTTCCTTATTACAGTAGTTAATTGCTCTATTCTTAGGCAGACATAAATAAAAACAAGTGGATGCTTGAAAAAACTGTTTTGTCCAAAAGTGTAATTCTGCTGCACTATTTTTGCATATTAATTAGTTTGCATATTAGTTTGCATATTAATTTTTGATCATAAAGTGCATGCTTCCATAATTGGAGGGGAAATGAAAAAGGAGGAAAAAAAAAGAGCGCATTTGGAAGAAAGTATAATATTAACCACTAATATCATAGAATCATAGAATGCCGAAGGTTGGAAGGGACCTCAGAGGTCATCGAGTCCAACCCCCCTGCTCACGCAGGGTCACCTAGAGCACGTGGCACAGGGCTGCATCCAAGCGGGTTTTAAAGATCTCCAAAGAAGGAGATTCCACAACCTCTCTGGGCAGCCTGTTCCAGTGCTTTGTCACCCTCACAGTGAAGAAATGCTTCCTTAAGTTCCTGTGGAACTTCCGATGCTTCAGTTTGAAGCCATTTCCTCTAGTCCTATCCCTGCTCACCACTGAAAAGAGGCCGCCCCCCTCCTCCTCACTGCCTCCCTTGAGGTATTTATACACGCTGATCAGGTCCCCCCTCAGCCTCCTCTTCTCCAGGCTGAACAGACCCAGCTCTCTCAGCCTCTGCTCATAGGGCAGATGTTCCAGGCCCCTGATCATCCTCGTAGCCCTGCGCTGGACTCTCTCCAGCAGCTCCACATCCCTCTTGTACTGGGGAGCCCAGAACTGGACGCAGTACTCCAGATGTGGCCTCACCAGGGCTGAGTAGAGGGGGATGATCACTTCCCTCGACCTGCTGGAGACGCTTTTCTTAATGCACCCCAGGATCCCGTTGGCCTTCTTGGCCACCAGGGCACACTGCTGCCTCATGGTCAACTTGTCGTCCACCATGACACCCAGGTCCCTCTCTGTGGGGCTGCTCTCCAGCAGGTCCACCCCTAATCTGTACTGGTGTCCAGGGTTATTCCTCCCCAAGTGCAGGACCTTGCACTTGCCCTTGTTGAACCTCATGAGGTTTCTCGCCGCCCAGTCCTCCAGTCTGTCCAGGTCCCTCTGGATGGCAGCACAGCCCTCAGGGCTATCAGCTACTCCACCCAGTTTGGTATCGTCGGCAAACTTGCTGAGGGAGCACTCCAGCCCTTCATCCAGGTCGTTAATGAATAAGTTGAACAGGACCGGACCGAGAACTGACCCCTGGGGGACACCACTAAGTACAGGCCTCCAGCTGGACTCCGCACCATTGACAACCACTCTCTGCACCCTGCCATCGAGCCAATTCCTAATCCACCTCCCCGTCCACTCATCTATCCCACACCTTCGGAGCTTGCCCAGGAGGATGCTGTGAGGGACAGTGTCAAAAGCCTTGCTCAAATCCAGATAGATGACATCCACCGCTCTGCCCTCATCTATCCAGCTAGATATTCCTTCGTAGAAGGTGATCAGGTTAGTCAAGCAGGATTTCCCCTTGGTGAATCCATGCTGGCTACTCCTGAGCACCTTCTTCTCCTCCATGTGTCTGGAGAGAGCAGCCAGGATGAGCTGCTCCATCACTTTCCCGGGGATGGAGGTGAGGCTCACCGGCCTGTAGTTACTYGGGTCCTCCTTCTTGCCTTTTTTGAAGACTGGAGTGATGTTGGCTTCATATGGGTCCAGCTCCATCACAGAAAGATTTGCAATCATTTTTTGAACTCTCATTCACTGTGTGAATTCATTGCAGGATATGGTTTTTAGTTTTGAGATGGCTTGAAAGGGGCTCTTCATTATTCATGTTTTTCTGTTTCACATTGCTGTCTTGCATTTTTAATAATGCAGGTTATTTATTGTTGGAATAGCAAGACTTCTAGCAAGACCTTATTCTTTTCTTCTTCTTTGTACTCACTTAGSAGTAATACAAAATACATTGACACAGAATAGCAGCTGCCTTGGCTCATCTTCTCAGAATAGCTGAACCGATCTCACTCTTCAAATTTATGAATCTGTTTTGATTGTTGAAGACTGATCTCATAAATGAAGTGCTGAAGATGCTGGAACAGCTTTCACTGTGACACTTAATAGCACTTTAAAAACTAGCTGCTATCTTTTGTGTACTTCAGTCTGTTCCCTTATTGTTTTACAGATTTTGCAAGAATGTCCAGAGCAGCCTGAAGCTCTTAATGAAATGGAACAATTCGATGAAATTGAAGCTGTTGGGAAATCGCTGTTGGACAGACTAACAGTGCCTGTAGTTTATCCTGATGGGTGTGTAAAATGTTACTGTAATACCTTCTAAATGTGCTTTTGGTCAAGTTTCATAGTAGTCTCATAATGTGCCTAAGAATTATGAATGTTTATTGCTGGAATTGAACAGGTAGGATTAGTGCACTAATTCTCATTAAGAATTTTTCCCACTTTTTTACAGAAAGCAGACAGGTCCTTTCTCAAACTTGCCAAAGACAATACGCCTGCTTTTCCAATTTTGTGATTTTTTTCAGTCTTAGTAATTACTAGGTTTATACAGTCTTTACAATGGTGAAGTATGTAAAGACAACAGAACAACAATCTGATCCTCTTCTCTCTTGAAACCTGTATCAGGCTTACATGATTTTATTGTATGATTAATATATTCCAAATTACACCTATCTTAGATTATGAGCCTATACCTTGAGGGTAAATTTTAATGATTTATTCAGCTTTAAAACAGTACCTCTGTCACAAGTTATTCATACCAAATGAAAAGTGATTGCTGTCTCAGACAACAAAACCTAAACTGAACTTGTATTCTTGGTCATGATAATATTGTTCTCTATGTACAGTGAAATACACTTTGCCCAGCGGGATGTTTAAGTTCCAAATTGATTTCTTTTAACTAGATATAATCAAGCCTTGGAACTAGGCTCTGGATGTGTATATTTTATTCCTTACACAATGACTAATGAGTCACCTGAGAAGACAAGACTAGTGACTAAAATAATAGTGATGTTTTCCATATGCTGATTGACTGCTCTTCTGCCAGAAGTTACGAGGCGCTTGTCTGGCTCCTGTTGCAGCAAAGTCTGGTTCTTCACTTCTGCTGCGGGTGTTGAAATGCAGGAATCAAAGGACTGAAAATATTAGAAAGGCTGATTGCCTTATGTGTTTTCCGAGTGTTCCTTGCCAGTCTTTCCCTTAGATTTTTTTTTTACTAACAGCTGTCATGTCAGCTACTCAGTAAGTTGCAGTTTTTTGGTGCTCTCTTGATGAGCTATGATCCCAGTTATCCTGACCTTCAATATTACACGTCTGTGATCAATCTCAGACTTGACTGTGACTTTCCTGAATGCTGTGGACTATTCCTTCAGCTCATCATGAGTGTAAAGCTCATCACTTGAGAAAATGCTTCTTGCTACTATTTGGTCTTTCCATTTCTAGATTTAAAAATTTTTAGAATGACATTGTGAATATTTCCTAAAAATGAATGTATTTTCTGTTTTCAGCATGCTTTGAAATAGAAACAAGGACATATTTTGGAACATAAGCAAATGCAATCTAAACAGTCATATTTTAATCAAGCTTGTTTATCTCTCTTTTGCTTTTCTGTTTATCAGAAACACATGCACTCTCTTAGACTGAGTGAGTGCATACCTGATGTAGTGCTGGATAGTTTTGTCTTGCTTATGAACCTTGCCATACACTACATAAATATTTTATTTGAAGAAGTCTTCTTTTCTACTCTTGAAGACAGTTTTATCCTGTGTTTGCATAACTGCGGATTAGAGAATACTGTATCTGTCATGCCAGGGAGTAGAAAATCTTTTCTCTGTAGAAATGGTATTTTTCTGATGAACAGAGCCCATTGGTAATGCCTCATGAAGGTGTTCTCTTGCACTACTGTTAGTGTTCTTAATAGGTTTAAATCTTAATATTTTTAAATACAATGTCATTCTCTTTAAGAATAGGCAGTAATTTTGTCATATTTCATTTTTAAAGGGACGGTATAACCAYAAACTGTACTTTTTCCTGAATATATCTTTAAATTTACAGTCTAATATATAGCATCCAGCCCATCTTGTGATACATATTTTTTTTTAATTTATTGTAGATGAATAGTAGAAGACTATTAATGCACAGCTTTGCTATTTTCTGGTAGCACTGTCAGTGTACTGAATATTTTACTACTGCCTCAACAGGTCTTTCTCCCTCTGGTGAAATTTTTGTCATTTATTTTTTCAAGAAGGCGAGATACATTAATATCAGTACAGTGCATTGCATGCAGTTGATACTCTCCGACCATGTGACTTGAAGCAACTAGTCTGTACTTTTTCCCTAAAAGTGGTATACGTTTATGGTAGGGATGGTAAAAGAGACTTCAAGGATGCCATCAATATTGGTTTTTAGATGATAAATTCAAAATGTTGTTACTTAGTGATTTGATTATTCAGAGAGGTAGCACTTAAAGAAAAACTGCCCTTTCAGTAGTGCATTTGAAAGTAGCCATAGTGTTTCAGGCTGTGAGAAAAGAACTCACAAGTGTGTTGTGTTTGTTTATATTTAAAACTTTTTATAGTAGATTTTGCATATATGGTGACACAGTAAAAATAGTAGCTGCTATTCTAAAAATTATTTACTTTAGTAGACTGTTGGAGGAAAACCAAATGTCAGTGTTCTGCAGAACTTACCTTGGCACCAGTTAGACCCTAGGAAAGCTCCTTGTAAAAGARCAAACTTGCTGCACTGCTGAGTTTTGAGTCCTAARCCAGTGCTCAATGCAGGCATGAAGCACAAGAGCTCTGGGTACCTGCCTGTGTTCTAGGCTGCCTCACTGAATCCTGAACAGTATTTTTGCTGGAATTTCTTCATCTGAATTCTGCCTGTGCCTTCTTTCTCAGAAGTGGAATTTTAGATGTCCTAACTCCAAAGATCTCATGCTGATCCTCCCTGGGCATTCTACTCTTTGCAAATTGCTTTTAAATATTTAAAAACGGTTTGCTCATTAGTAGAAGTYGTGTAAGAAATACAGGGAAACATCCAAACMTTGTACAGTGCCCACAGAYGTACTTCTTCATTAGCCTCTTCACCATTCTTGGGCTTTACTGAATTCTTCTAGGAAGGTCAGATCCCCCTCCCTGTCCTGCTCATGGCTTCTGGACTGTGTAAGAAAAAAAAMGTGTGGCCCTTTTTGTGATCATGCACACAACTGGTCTCTTCCTGTGCAAAATACTGATGTTCCGGTATCCTCATCTTCTGTGTCTCTCAAGTTTCTGTCCTACTGCTATTTCCCAAGTCTGTTCCCTCTGTGCATTGTAAGAAGGTTTGGTGCCTGTTCTCCTCCTTTTGAAACATTTATTTTGTTCATATCSTGCTTTTGCTGACAAGGTGGTTCATGGTTTCCCCAACCATGTTATTTTGTTATATTTGAGCAAGCTTGCTTGTCTTCAGTTTGGGTGAAAGATGATGTAACTTGATGGGATGTGTCTGTCACACAGAGATTGTTCAACCTCATTCAGAATTCATGGATAGATAGACATCCATCATTGTCATGGTACTCAAACTGGCAGATTGGCTTGTAGGCAGCCAGAGAACAGAGGTACAAATAGTACTGGGAAATCTTCATGGAAGTTTTTCACCAGGATTTGACTGTTCTGAAAATTCAGAGAAACTTTTGGGTGCGAAAGGATAAATTATTTACATTAATTTTACCAAGATGTGACAAATTTCATCATTGTTATGTCTTCAAAGCTTCTTTAAAGGTGGCCTTTAAACCTCAAGAGAAAAAGTGCCTATTTTTCTACACTGCTTCTTGTTTCTAGAGTTTGATATTTATATGTATATTTGTGCACTGATAATTTTTTTTCTTTTTTTAGTTCTGAACAGTACTTTGGGAGCCCAAGTGATATGGCTTCTGCAGCAGAACACATCAGAGAAAAGATGAAGCTAGTTAGCCTGAAAAAGCAACAGCTGAGACAACCAGAAGCCACTACGCCAGAGAGCTAATAGACTGACCCTTGTCTATCAATTCATCATAGGACTTCAGTTTGTAATCCAGCATGTTGTTTGCATATTACAGAATTTGGCATAATATATTAAAATGCATTTCACAGCCGTTAAAAAAATTCTTTATTTCAAATTAAATGTTCTCAGTATCTTAACACTGTACATCTATCAAGCCATAATTATTTAACATGCTATGAAACCACAGATTCCAAGTATCTTATGAAAAGGAGCTGTAAACTTTGCACTGAAATTTGCTGTAAAGCTTTACCTGACCTGTCAGCTGCTTCTTAGTTAAACAGCTGATGCAAGCTTTGAATGGTGCTAAAGAAAGYATTAGGAATTCCACCTTAAAAAATTGTAGCTCTTTGCTTCCTCTGTCCCCAGGTGATGTAGTCATTTTAGACTGTGGGCAAGTACCTGCAGTGTAGACAGTGGTGACCTTATAATTTTAATTTGAAATAATTAAAAAAAAAAAATCATTTTTATTGTGCCAGTATGCAGCCTATCCATCAAATCTTTGATATATCAAATTCATTAAACAGATGGTTTTCCTATTTGTATTGATAATGTATTAAAAGCTGTTTGTGCTTAATAAAAATCATCTTTTTAAAATCTAATATATATTTGTTTTGGCTTGTATTCTCATTCATGTTACACTCTGTGATAAATGGTAGTAAAAACCCTTCAATCTTGCAACATATTTACAATGTGTGTTTTGTTTTTCTTATMAACCAAACTGTTTAGTACCTTGTAGCTATAAATGGAAATGTTCTCAAACTATTATGGGAGTGGGAAGCCACTGTATTTTTTCTGACTTTCTGATAACAGTCCTCGCCCCATAGTGTGTTGGTATGCCCATAAGTCACCGTTAAACCAGTAACAGCTTTGTTCCCAGGTAAGATCAGCATGCATCTCTTGTGCTTTGTTTTAAAATGTTATTTCCATTTGAATGCAGAWCTTGAATAATGTGCTACCCATGGGTGCTGCCTTTGAGGATAAAGATTTTCATCTAATTAAAAAGAGCTAATGTAAAGTTCTTAACTTAAAACCATGATATTAGTAATAAAGTGAGATTTAAGAGAAGGCAGTTGGACTGAAAAAAAAGTCAACTGTGCATAATTAAATTAATTTCTTATTCTTAAGGATTTAATTTCGATAAACTTACCATGTTATTTTCTAGAAGATTGTGTCTTATCTGACCATTTTCAAATACTGTCTGAAACAGAATAGATTTAAGTATATTTGGTATCCCACTATATTTTGCTCCCGGTCAGCGTAATGCTCCGTTCTTGTAGATATTACTGTTACTTACTTTTCACATTTTCTGGATAGCTTTATCATTCAAATACAGATTTGTCTTTGATTTTTYGATTTTTCTGCACAGAACAGTGATGTGGCAATGATTTCTCTATTAAAAATATTCAAACTTGATACTTAAGGTACGTTGGAAGAAAGACTCTTGTATTTTAATATTTTAGATGTTATGGTATAATACTGCTCTAATGATATAGTTGAAAATGAACTGAAGTTTTATAGACCTTACTTCTAAAGACTCTTTTTATATAAAACATCTTAACCTTGCATTTAATTATTCAATTCCTTGTGAGATTGCAGCTTATGCAATGACTAATATTTAGATAGGCTAATATATAGATAGTGTAAATATAAAAGTAAATCAAGACTATAGTCATTAATAAGTACTGTCTCTACTTGTACAGTGTTTATTTAGAAATAGATTCCCAATAAAATAAATAATGGTCTGCAGTGTAAAATCTTGTTAAAATGTTAGTTTTCAATGCACAAGTATGTTATGAACCCGCAGCTTTTGTCAGGTTTCTAATTCTATTTTTATTTTGTTCAGGGTCTGAGTAGCATGGTTACAGAGTAAAAATATCAAGTACTTGTTCATAGGACGCTCTTTTTTTTTTTTATTTCCAGCGAGGAACACAGCTGGGAATAAGATGGGGACAGGATTTTTCTACTTTGGAGGTAAAGTGACATCTGGAGTAAAGAAAAATAAGTAGTGAAAGCGTGAGTAGATCCTGATCACAAGGAAATACTACTGAGGTTCAGCAGTAATGATTGTAACTTGTTTGTGCTGCCTCCTGCTTCTGAATACTTTCTATCCTGTAAATTCTACAGGATAATTTTAATCTGTAGGGGGAGGGTAATGCATAGGATGAACTCAGTACCTAAAGGAATTAGGAAGGCAAAAACTTGATGATTTTTTGTACATTGTTTTGAAGCSTTTGTCCCTGAAGCCTTTATCCATCAACTCTCTCCAGCCTCTTGTAACAACTGGAAGGGAGTCAGTGCTGTAAGAAGGGCTTATGTTAGATTTCTGTTCTCATGTGAAGAAACTAAAGCTGAGAAGAAAATTACTTTTTTTGTTGTTGCAGGTAGTAACCGTACAGTCATCTTAAAAGAAGTTTAAGGATTAAGCATGCTTTTTAAATGTATAGAGCTTAAATATAAATATGGCTATACATGTTTGCAAGTTTCTTAGCTCTTCTGCAGTTTGTTTTTGATTTTGATTACTGTTAGATGATATGGATGCGAGCTCCTGTTAGGAAACATCTAATGTGCTTCAAATTAGATGTAAAGAGAAGGAACACTATGCATATCTAACAAATCCTTCTCATTTATTAAGTTCAAACACCTGTGTATAAAACTTCTGAGTAGGTCTGGTATGAATATTATTAATTTCTAAAGCTTTCTTTATGAGGGCTGATTTAGCTGCAGGCCATCTGTCAAACTTCCACAGTTAACCGTGCACATTTGGCTGCATGTGACCCAAATGATCTGAAGGACTGCTTGGTGCAGCTTGCCACAACGTGGTCCGTGCTGTGAAAGTGTAAATGCTTTGAGCTCTTTGGAGGACCTAGCCATTATGTATGCCATGTTGTTTTGTTTCTGCTGTACTACTGTCCCTACCAGAAAACAACATTATACTTACATTAAGTAAACTGGAAAAAGACTTGTCCTAGAACATGCACAATTAGATGTTTGGGTATGATATAAATATTTATGCATAAGTAAAAAATATAGATATAAATCTATTTATAATATAATTGTTTAGGCTAAGTCTGTGACAGCTCCATGTAAAAGAGGCTGAAGAACTGTGAGGTAGAGAATCTTTGGCTTGCTATGAATGTGGTATAAATGCTTGCCACACGGTATGCTTACAGTTTCAGCTTGAAATACTCCACTGGACCATATTCAAAATTTCAAACCAAGCCTTCATTCTAAACTTTTACACTTAAAGCCCTCGTAAATAATGGTCACAGTTGGAAAAGATGGAGTGACTGTTCTGTGCACCATATTCTTCAGCTCTAGACCCTTCCTGCCATGGGAACACACATTCAACAAGAGTAAGTAGACATCTAGGTAGAYGTTGCATAAAAGCAAATATTGTAGGATCTGAGGTAGGTCAATCTAAGGAAAAGGTTATGGTGGTAGGCAGATATGTAACAGCACGTGCAAAGGAATGTTGCACGCAGACCAGGACTTGTGCTCTGCTGATGGTGATTAGGACCAAAGCAGTTGACACAAGCTGTGGCATGAAACATTTAAAATGACACTGGCAAGGAAGCTCTGGGATAGASAGACTGCAGGGTTGTAGTAATTAGAAATCTTCAATAGCAATTGGCAGCAGAATTGCAGAAGTGAATGTACTTTGATCCAGCCTTGTGGATCTTGCCCTATTACATACTTTAATTACATAAGTTAAGCAACTGGCAGATCATTCTTGTATTACTTGTACTCGGGAACCTGAATCATAGCATCACCTTTGAGTTTGCCTCCTCCCACTTTTATTTTCAAAAATAGCTGGCAATTTGATTCATTAATTGGGTAATACAGAATTGAAAGCGTTGTTGAGCTGTTCCACTGATATGATGACAGGATGGGAGCTGTGAGGTGAAATGGAGACTGAAGCTTATCCTAGTGGTTCCAAACCACCTCTCAGAGGAACTGATAGAAAACGCTTTGTTTGAGACACTTCATATCAGAACAAAGCATGAACGAATACTTAGCTCTCAAAACCCCTGATTTCTGTTCACTGACATTCTTCTTGCACAAGTTAATGTGTTAATTTTAGTAATAGAATTTTGAGAAGAGGTTCATTGCATTTTGCCTTGTAACATGTGGATTAATATTTCAGTTCTGCGGGGGGTTTTACTTTTTATATTCACTTTTTATTTTCTCAGCGAGAGTTTCGAACGCTGGGTAAATGAGAGCACATTCCCACTCTCATCGCTGACTTTCCAGGCATGCGTGGATTGCTGATGATCCCCGTGCCTCACGGGATTAGAGCTTGTAGAGTTCCAGTGGGTTGGACGGCACCGCGGAGAAATTTATTTTAAATACTTCATACTGTACCAGGATTTCTTTAAAGCCTTGGCCAGGAGATAAGTGCATTTGATGTTCCCTTCTCCTCTTAAGGCTTTTGGCTATGAGGAGGGTGCGTAACTTCCATTTTGTCAGGCAATTATGCAGCATTGCTGCTTGGTATTATGATTGTGTGATGTGAGCCTGGCTTCTAGAGGGTTTGGAACAAGCCTTATTCAAGCCTGGCAGGCTGTGCTCTCTCTGAAGGTTTCTGTGCAGCTCTGCGTGCTGCTGTTGGGCAAGAGATAACTGAGCTGTGCAGGATGAAGCTCATGCAATGTGTTGTACACGTTCAACTGCTGCTGCACGTATCTGTGGCGATGACGTGAGCACGATGCCCCCCCGCTGTCTGTTTTATATCACTGACTGCTGCTTGGAGCGCAGTCTTSCTCCTCTCAGACACAAACGTGCACAATGAAACAGAGCAATGCGGTCGTCTGTCGCCAGGSTTTTTGTAATGCTTTGCTTGAAATGGCATCAAAAGGCTGTAGTGAATCATGTGCTCAATGAGTTTGTGAGGTTTGCATTTCCACCCATTGTATAGAGCTAATCTGTTAGRTACCTGCTACTTACAGGTATCGTTTCGTGTTGCCTTTCCTCTGCAGGGCTAGTCGTTCATGAAGCCAGGGCTTCTGCTCTTACAGATGACAGAAAGCACATGAAATATTGGGGATTCTACCTGGTATTCAGCATTAGCTCAACCTTCTTTGCTATGTAGATGTACTTGTCTACAGGTTCTTACCAGAGAAATGTTCACATTCCAACCACTGAGCTGACTTTTCTGCTTATAGTTTTGTCAAAGACGTTGTAAGTCAGCCAACAAATGCTTTTAAAGAGATCCTGCAGTAATCCAAAGGAAAAAAAAATCCAGTTTCAGGATATAATATTGGCTACTGCTAGTGAATGGTGGGAAGAGGATGGTGGGTGTGTTCCCTGCTTCACAACACTTGCTAGGAAGATACACATTACTGTCATGCACAGGGGATATAAAAAGTGCAGAACAAAACATCCCCATCTCAGAACACTGTGATAAGGGGTTTTTTTTAATAATGTGTGTGTGTGTGTGTGTGTGTGTGTGTGTGTGTATTATATAGTAGTAAGAGCTGAAGAGCAGCATGCTGTGTAATTGTGAACAGAGAGGAAGGAGGGGAAAACTAATGGAGTGCCATAAAACCATTTAGTAAGTTGAAAGGGCTTACTTTGCGATGAAAATATTTGTATAAATCACATTTATAGCCTGAGTATTAAACAAGTGGGCTGCAGGGAYGTTTGAGAAAATCTAGCCAGCCACTTGAAGGCTGTCAATCAAATACCATGCAAGCAGAAGGAACGTGGGCACAGTGAAAAACTGTAACACAAAGAAAGGAGTTAATTACAAAATACTTATTAAATATCAGATCAAGCGTATAAAAAGCTTTGCAGCCTGTTGGGTAGTGCAGCAAACTACCTTTGAGTGCCCTTGCCTGGAATACTGCAAGCCAGGTCTGAAACATGTATAATTACTGTAGATGCTGCTGCTGCCATATGAAGAAACTTTTGTGCAATGAAAGGAAGGTGGAGAAGTCCCTCAAAGTTTGTATAATTTAGGCCTCATTCTGGGRTTAAAATCACATTGAGTGTTTATAACGATCCAGTGCAAAAATGGAAAAATATGAGACATTAAGGACTTGCAAATACATAAGCCCAGGAATGTGCAAGTCACCTTTTCAGTAAGTAACATCCCTACTTATGGTCATTCACACATTAGCAGATAGGGACAGAATAGCGTAAGACCCTCTGCAATGCTCTTAAGATTTGAGAAAATTGCGTTGTTGATACCACAATATCTTCTATTAAATGTCAGTGGATTTTTAATGTGACCTGTCCAAAATCTTGCTTTAGAAGTTATTCAGCACTGTGTGAACTTTTCCTCAGTGCCCTAGCAATGTTATTACCACTGGTGACGCAGTCCCATTCTCACACTATAACGTTTGGGCAAATGAATGTGCTGAGAAATATTTGCAAGTACTGTCTCGTGTGTTCTAATGCTGAAACTATATTAAGCTTAAAAACAAAACAACACCCTCTGAGCAATGTAGAAAATGCAGGAAGTTTTCAGCTGTACTCAACATGATTGATATTTTCTCTTTTTTCAATCCTGTTGCACAAACAAGGTCCTCGGCACTGCTTTGTGTCAGGCTTCAGAGCTGTTTYATAGTGCTTGCCTGCCTTTTGTCTCCATGCTGTTCCATAAAGGAATAACAGGAAGTTATACGAATAGACATACATTCATCCAAGGTGACATCTCTGTAGGGTTGTCTGTTGCTTCCTGCTATGGTTCCTTGTAGTGCACTGTGATGTGCAGACAACTTGATCATCACAGTGACACTTGGAAGATATATAAAGAACACTTACATAGACTTATATAGCAGTCTTATAAGTCTTTTATAACAGGCAAATATATGGGAAAATAGGAGCGTAGTCCGCTGCTATTGCACTAACCTGCTGCTGCAGACAGAGGCTGTTGGATGAGATTTGAGGCCTTAGAGCCAGAATGAGCTGCACATCTCTGGTTCCTGGTCACTATAGAGCAATGTGAGCTTCTGTCCTCGTAAGAACACACAGGTTCCAACGCGCAGGAGTAAATCTTCTCTTCAGTTAGTATTGAAGGGGTATGGAGAAATAAAGTACACCTGTATACCACAGAAAGCTTCCTAACTTTATGTAGAACTTAAATTTCTAATTGCTATATGTCATCTTCTGTAGGGTGTCCAAGTGTCGTTTGGATAAACTGGGAACAGTGAGCACGTATTAAAGGAGAAAATCTTTCTGTCTTGTAGGTGTAGGCCTGCTACATTGGGTATCAGCAGAGAGCACACGTGTGTTCAACAAGGCAGCTCCAGGCAAATAAACAGTGGAGAGAAAGAATATGGGTATTTCCTGTTGGTGGTKGTTGTTTTGATTTGTTTTTAGCTTTAGTCACACAATTCAACACTTAGAGCTAAGTGAGAGGCACAGGCAGGAATTGATATGTGCTTGGTTTTTCAATGACCATGGTCTGGAAGAGAGAAATGTGTGACCATAATATACAGACGAATGCTCAGCAGTGTGAGCCTCCAAGTAAAAGTGTTGTACAAGATGGAGTTATCTTGGTGGGGTTCCCCCCCCCCCCCCCCCAAAAAAAAAGACTGCTATTTATAGTTCCATTGATAAATGTCTTTTTTAAAAAGATTGTAAAGCCTAATGGCTCTTTAACACTTAAAATTAAATTCCCCTGTTCAAATTTTCTTTTCTGCATAAAGCCTCCTCCATATTAAATACCTCAAGCAATATGCTATTAAAAGTATCACAGTATAAGATTAGTTGTTCTAAATTTGGCTTTTTGAAACTTGTGTCCATCCAGGCAGTTACTGTGTTTTTAAATTAGTTCTTCCAAACAATTAAAATATATATATATATATATATATATATATAAAAAAAATATATATATGGCTTGAATGTTTTGTTGCTGCTAATATAACTAGTTAGTCTCCGTATAAATGTGTGCCTCATCCTGGTCTTTTTTGCATCATTGCGGACTGATAAAGGTTAAGCAGAGATATTCTGTCCTTAAACCATGCACTTAAGAAACCAATTAAACTAGTAATGCCTCTTTGAACAGCATATATGATTTTAATTGATGTTTAATACAATTATTGAAAATAAATAATTACATGGAACAGCCTTTCTATAGAGCTAAGTTGTAAACATAAATTGAATGCAGGAATTGCTAAGATGTATATTGTATAATTGCCTCGTTAGTAGAACAGTTTGCAGCTGCCTCAAATGAAGGCCTGGGCTGCAATTGCYTCTTGGCCCTCCTTCTTTTAAGGGAGAAAATGTGGCCTCTCTCACGCCTATATTTGGTGCAGGGTGCCTGCSCTGCTGTGCTAACACACCACATCAGAAAGGAATTTCAAATGCTCCTTGAGAATTTAGTAACAAAAGTCCTGCTGGCTTTCTCACGCGCTCGAATGAGGCTACATGTAATAACCAGTCTTCTCCCTGCTGCTGCTCGYGGAACCTCAATGATGGATTAACGAGTTACCCAAGGACTCTTCAGCCCCCYGATGGGGCTGAACAGACCAGGCCAAGGTTGTCACCACTGCGGTTGTGCTGAGTGGTGCCTGTACTGCCTGTGAGTTGGCTGTTACTCCYGCTGCGCTCTTCTACTCATCAATATAGACCCATAGGCTGGGCAACCATTTGCTTTGGACAACTCACCAAGGCTGAAATGTTGAGCTTCTCCAGCGGTGCTGACAGGTGAGTGATTTGGAGGATACTGTGGTGGGGAGAGGCTCATCTGCCACTGCCCCAGTAACCTCATGGGGACGCCCTGGTCCATTTCTCCTCACCGAGGTGAAAAGACATAGATGGTTTCACACCTCACTCKTGAACTTTCTTTTCTGTGTAGTCTTTTAAGCTGTTAAAACTTGGTTATATTTTTGTCATTATTATTTGCTGCTTGAAYAGACAGCAAGTGTGGGTATGTTTTCCTTTCAGTCTTATCATTATTTGCAACTTTAAGGAAAGGCATAAATCTTAACTTTTTGTTTTATTAGCTCCAGTAGCAAAATAAAATTAAACTCGCAAAGCAAAATGACACTAAGTAATTAATGTGTTTGTGTTTGGAGACATCTGTTCAGATGAGTCAGCTTAACGATGCACTTGTTAATCAGGCAGAGCTGCCATTGGTCTCAGAGTTACTGTGGAAACCCGTGCTCCTCTCACCTTCTTTCTTTCTTTCCCTCAGGTGTTTTTGTGCTCTTCAGTTTATTGTGGTGTTGGAAAACACCTTAAGCTTATTTGTGAGTAAATAATCTGTAAAGAAGCAACATTTTTGTATGGTGCTACATTCAACAAGGAAAGGAGATGCTTTTTGGAAGCACTGAAGTTTTCATGGTTTCTCYGAAGAAGAAATGTATTTTCCTGCTGCTGGAACTCTCAGTCCCAACACCTCTGTTTTGTGTGCTGCAGCTCTTGAACCATGCTAAACTGATGAGATAAAAAGAGAGCAGATCAAGATAAGCAGGCTACAGCAAGACTCGGTTTGTTTTTTTTTCCTGTATGTTTGAAAACAAATTGATTTACTGGTGACTCTGTGGAGGAATTCAAATAACATTATCATGGCGGCCAGTGACCAAAAACCTGAGCTGTTGCTCCATGTCAGCATTGCTTGCTCCATCATATATGAGCCAGGTAAAGAAAAGGAAGGCAATTTTTTAAATAACAGATGCCAGAAAGAATGGGCCCTGTCTATTTGTGGTTTAGCTGGAGATCTAAATTTAAAGGTTAGATGAGCTTTCTTAAAATATGAGAGGAGGCTGCAGTGACACATGGGCTCATAAACCCAAGCTAAAATTGGAGGAACTCTTGTATCGTTCGGGACATGCTGGAGGTTCAGGTATTATTTTGGCAACTGCTGGGTACGAATAGCCTTTGGAAAGCGTTTACTATCTGGAAAAAGAGGTAAGCAGGGAGAGGAGAGGGTTGGGAGAGGAAAAAGCGGGACATAAAATATTAATGACCAGTGCACTGACGAGCATATCGGCTATCACTGCTGCCCAGGTCTGTTTACGKTTTTTTTTAAATGTGGTTGTCCATGGAAGCAAACAAACAGCAGATATTGCGTGTATCCTTTCTCTTAACCAGAAATGTTAAGTGTTTTGCCGGTGTTTTTGATCCTTGCTGTGTTCTGCTTTCTGCAGCTTGCTCTGGTCGCGCAGCTCTGCACGTGGMGGGCGTCGCGCAGCCCAGCCCCTCGGCGCGGCCCCCTCGGCACAGGCCTGGGAGCGAGCACGGGCGGGCCTCCTGTTAGGGGCGGAGGGAAAGGCCCAGCCGACTTTATCCCATAAAATGAATCGGTGAACACCCCAATGTCACCAGGTTCCACCGCGGTGCCCTGTGTGGGGGAGTGAGACACAGTGGGGCCACATGGCGCCAGGCTGCAGCCCGGCCTTGAGGGAGGGCCCCCATCTCGCAGTGGAGTCGCTGACTACTAAAAAAGTGGTTTTGTGACAGGTTCCCCTTCAACATCTCACTTTCTCTCACCAGCCTTCACAGGTTAGTTTCCAAGTAAGCAGGGTCATTTCCAAGTAAGCAGGGTCATTTCCAAGTAGTTGCATGTTCCCCCTTTGACTTTCATTCAGTTTTTGACCCTTTCAGGAGGAGACATCTGCATTTCCTCCCTTCCTTGTCTGACTTTTAGGGCTGCCAGACTGATTTTTCTCATATTGGAGGTTTTTTTTTTTTTTTTTTTTTTTTTAGGAATGAAGAGTTTTGGCTGGGATTGCTTCAACTAGACTATTTTGCTGGAAACTTGCACCCTGACTGTTTAGCAAAGAGGAGCCTCATTCAGGAGAAATACCTCTCCTGCTCCCCCTTCAGCTTTGCACGTGCTCTCCATCTAGCATGGTTCCCTCTGCAKGAATCCAGGGCCACTTCCAGGTCATTTCCCTTCAGACCCTCTCTGTTAGGATCCCGAGTGCMTCAGAAAATGGCACTGAAGGATGAGAAAGCAGGAGCCAGCAAAAAGTAGTGGCTGCAGATTTGCTGGCATTTTCTTAGTTCATTTGTTAAATGTATAAGTTTTTCATAGACAGCTGATGAATACTATTGTTTCCTCTCTTTGCCATTCTTCCTCATCTTTCACAAAACAGTAGCTAAAAGAAAGTATTTCTCCCTTCTGACGCAGTTTGCCTGTTCCTGGCTTGTAGCACTTTTGTCTCTGCTTCAGTTTGAGGAGGCKTGACAGGTATGTAAACAAGACTGAGAAGGTCATGCATATGCTGTTAAATTTTGTTTCCCTTTCCATGATAGAAAAATAAAAAATAAAAATCATGCTGCGACCCCCAAATTCTCAGCTTTGTGTCTGTGTGTCATGCTATAAGATTTTTCTTTCCTAATTCAAAATAAGGCTATCTATTCTGTTTTAACTTTTTTTTCATGTCTTCTGCTTTCAAATTTTGTGTGACTGTTAAATTTTAAACATTTTGTTCTACCACATCAGTTGCCAAATGTCTGTCTTGTCCCAAGGACTGTTAGTATATATCTTTGCATGGATCTCATGAAAATATGCAAGGATTGTGCTAGTCCAAAAGGCCTCTGGACCTGTGAAASGTATTTCAAGTAGTTTTAGAAAGTTATGTGATGTTTGCTTCTGTTGTTGGAGAGTTCGTGGTTCTGTTTTGGCGCAAAGGTTGGTGTTCTTTGACTGTAAAAATGTTTTGGTTTCCCAGCCCTGTGTAGTTTAGGACAGTTATCCATTCTTGTGGAGCACATGGTAAAATAAGGGGTTGTTAGATGCAATTTTCTGCAGCTCAGTATCGTTAAGCTACGATGTCTGCACTTAAACTGCTAGACCAGCCTTCTGGATGCTCACTTCCAAGCTCATGGTTGGAAGATGAAGTTCACATTAGAGTTATAATGTGCTAGTAATTGAAGAAAGAGAAGTAGAGGGAAATAGAGTGGGGTTTTTTGTGTGTATGTTTTTAAGGCTGGATCTTGGCACATCAGTTGAAATAYACTGTGAGTCTGTCTTTGGCTTTCTTCAGTCCAAAATATTCTAATATTTTCCCCCAGATTCTGGTTCTGCTGCAGGGTCATCTGTTAAGTCTGCAATTAATTACAACATGCAAACTGGTGTACTCCTGCCCTTGGTGATTTTTTGTGATGTATATTCAGAGATGTTCTTCTGGTATAAAAAAGCATTCACTGTGTGTGGAACCTCAAAGATGTAAACCAGATTATTGGAGTTTTCATAGGGATGTTTTACTGCTAATGACAAAGGTGACTTTCTAAAATGCAGTCAAAATTGATGATGCTAGCAACTTAGTAAGATTTAATTTCTAATGAGAAGACCATCAGACTTTGAATTTAATTTAGAACTTAATATATCTAAGTGTTAGATATTTTTAAGCAGATTCAGCAAGCAGATGCTTATGAAGCAGTTATGGCTGTAGTTTCGTGGGATAGTGTTGCCTCAGTGACCTGCAAACCTAAACAGCAAGGGTCACTTTGTCAGCTGTTCTGTCAAAGAAAACCCAACAGCTGCTGCTTAATACTGTAGGGTACTTGTAGCATGCTCTGGGCTTCTGGCAGTAGAATTAATATGCTGAACAAATATTGTGATTTACAAGTGTACATTATTTCTGTGCGTTCAAAGAAAACCTTAAGTGGAGTGCAGGCTTTAAACAACTAAAACTGAACTTTTATGTACTATAGATAGCTTCCTGCTCTGATGATTTAGATCCAAATAAAGACTACAGAAACAAAATTAAAATGAGAACCACAGGAATTGTCTTAACATTAGGAAATAGTWAGGAATTCACACAAAGTGCGTGCTTTACTTCTGTTGTTATGGTGACTATACATTTAAATATTTTGGAGAAAAAATGCCATCTGCTTTGATTCAACAACTGATTTATATAAACATGCTCATCCTGTTTAAATGCTTTGACTTAGAGGAAGAGCTACAGTCAGCAAATACACTCGGTAAATCGTTGGGGGGAAAAAAGTTGCTACTTGCAGAATGTGAAAATTGGGCTTACAAAACTTTTGAAAAGGCTTTGAAACCCCAAAACGTAGGATTTGCCTCCGTAGCTTAAAAAGTACAACTGATTCTAGCTATTTTAAGTTAAGAATCTTTTTTTTTCCCTTTAGTTATCCGGTGTCAGGTGATGTTTGTGGAGGCAGCCCATCACATTTCAGATGGTGACAAAAAAGAACAGGCAGTTTAATGCCACCAAACTAGGGGTGTGTTAAATCTCTCAAGTACGATAAGCTCAATGGGGTTGTCTATTTTTAACCTCCTGTTCTTTCCTTTTGGCAGAGTAATCRGTGTTAGCTGAGCTCTTTCACTGAATGAATTCAAGCAACCCTACTGTTGCTTTCTGAAATGAGCTGTGCATCTTGGAAGAGTATACCAAGACTTCTTTAATGTGTGAAGTCCTCGKCTGAAACACGATGTCAAATGAAAGCAGTTTAGAGCCAACGCTTTCTACGACAACAATCAGTTCAGTTGCTGTTCAGGCTGGGGATTCCTGTATAGTTATAGCTGTACTTAAGGTAAGGCAAGAATTGCTAACACTTTGTCCTTGGCTTGGTCCTTTTCTGCTACTCTGTGGTTATTACTCTGTTAAATGTTCTGCACAAATGAACAGCTATATAGCATAAATAATAAAGCATATATCTAATTAAGTAGTGTTTTTAAAGTATTTCTTATAAGTTAATGTTTGTTTCTGTTCCAAAATTCTCATTTGGAATAGAACAATTTGGCCAAAATACATAAGCTAGTTGAGGCAAGGAATTACTTTTGCTTAGTTTGAAAAGTAACAGCTGCAGAGTGCCATGAAAATATGTTGATAAGCATGAATRTTATCTTTTGAAGAATTTAAACCATAATTAAAATTATTTTTAACTGTATCTAGACTGTTATGTGGTCTTATTGATACAAACTTCACAAATACAGATTTTGGTGTGTCTCCTTTGGTCAATTTGCTGGGAAAAATCAGCTAAAACAGATGGTTATATTTTGAAGCCATGAGTTCGTATTCCCACGTGTTTTCAAAGGAGCACTTAATGCATCTATAGCTGTTCTCATGAGCACCTAGATGCCTGTTTGCGAACTGGAATATGCAYGTAGAGATTGCACAGAACTTGGGATGTGGAGTAAAGCCCAAGGTCCTCTAGGTACCCAACTGCAGTTGGAATTTATTGGCAGTCTGAGCCTTCATTCTCAAGGCAACTTGGAAAACGCTGAAGCCTAAGCCACTAGTCTGGCTGTAATGTGGCATAAGGTGATAATGTGTTAGTGCTGTCACCAAAGGTTTGGGTGGTCATTCAGAGTGGTGCCCTGTTACTCCAGCCCTGCCAGGGGAGTGCACTGTCCTCTCAGGTTTTGTCTTTCCTGGAAGAATTTGTCTGCATGAAGGGGTTAAAATTTGTTACAAGGAAGGTTAGATATTTGAGGGTGAAGGTGCTAAATTCTCCTGTGTGCCATGGGATCCAGCAATATCACTGCTTCATTCTCTGTCATTGTCCTTCATCAGTATAATACTTCTCAGACCATAGCAGTTTTGTAGCACAGACAGGATTAGGAGGTCCTGGAAGAGAACTGGATATGTATGGATGTATAACCTTAAAGCAAGAGTCTGAATAAAATAAATGAATATGAAGCCTATATTTTCTGAAATRCATATATATATATATTTTCTTATTACAGTGTGGAAAATGGGTGAATCTTCAACTGGCTGAATCAACACCAAATTTATTAGAAATTGGCAGCAATCAAGATGAGACTCGAAAACTATTGCAAGATCATGAACTCCTCCTGGCTAAACTTAAGGTAAGGCATCTGAAAAGGCCAAGCAGAAATATTGCAGTTCAGATGCAGCAGTACATGCCTGCAACAGTGACACAGGTACCTGGGCTTCCTGCCACATTCTCTTTGTTTAGGGGGTTTCACACAAATATATTCACTGACTCACGGAATGTTTGAGGTTGGAAGGGACCCCTAGAGATCATCTGGTCCCACTCCCCTGCTCAAGCAGGGACACCTAGAACATGTGGCACAGGGTTGCATTCATGAGGGTTTGGAATATCTCCGAAGAAGGAGATTCCATAACCTCTCTTGGGCAGCCTTCAATGAGATAGATCCAAGGTGAGTGTTTGCAYTGGAAAAATAAGCTTACCGGTAGTTTTGTTGTTTTTCTCCCTTATAGTGGCTCCCTTATAGTAGCACTTCAAAATTGCTACAGCAACTAGTCTTGAAATGCTATTACATGTACCATTTTTTCCTCCAGTGTTGTGAAAGATTTGTTTCATTTTGGTAATGGCTGTAAACACAAGCAATCTCTTCGTAATTGTGAAATAGATATTCTAGGCACGTTTTTTTCAAGTATTAATTGATGCAAGTTTGGGCAGAAATGACACTTTAGCAACATGTATTGCTTGTCTTCAGGAAGGAATATTTTAGTCCTGCAATAATGCTGAAACTACAGATGCAGCCTTCYGTGGAACGTATCAACAGTGACACTTTTAAAGAATAGAAAAGGAATACATTGTAATTCTAATCTTTAAAAGCAAAGAAAAAATCAAACTACATTTTAATAATGAATCATACCTTAAAATAGTAAATATTTATAATTAATGCTAATGTTTTTAATTGTTCCAATTGCTGCAAATTGTTCTATGGGAGATTGTGCAGGTACTACTGACAACAATGACGGTTAACAATGACAGTAAAAAATTAAGTATACTCATTAGAGTCCAACTTGAAACAAAAGTATTAAAACAGGGGGAAAAAAGTCTATTTTGGTGGATGAAATTCCTAGGTGCATCCACAAGCTCCATCCTATTCTTGTTTTATGATCTTGAAACTAAAAATAAAATGTCTTAGGTACTTCTCTTTTTGTTACAAATTATTTAAATAATAAGAAAATGAATAATCTAAAAGCATTTGATGGATCTAATTTAACTTTATATTTTTGAATTTCTGTTAGTCTAGCTGCATATTTTTCAAGGAACCTTTAGTTTTTCAGTTAGCAGTGTTTACTGCCCATTCTGCTAACAATAAAAATTAAAATAATAATCGCCAAYATTTTAAATACTATTGGTGAAACTACTACTTTTCACAGTGATTTGTAAGGCTTTCTAACTGTGATTGTATGAATCCAGGTGTCTGATCTTTATTCAGTTYCCCAAAGCATAGTAGATCTGATGAGAAAAACTTACTGTGCACTATCTGTTACAGGTTGATTATGGATGACAAACACCTTGTTTCATTATTGGTATAATTCTTGTTTGATAAAATGCACAGTCAATATGACTGTTCCTTCTTTATAATAAGCTGTTAACACTYGTCAGTAATTACTCAGCCCAGTGTTATTAAATCTAGTTATCAAAAGTTTTTACAAGTGTGATCCTCAGTTCTGGAAGTATTTATTATAATACTTTTTTCCACTTAGTATTTATTCATGCATTATGCATTTGCAKTGTGAAGATGGATGAAGTATAAGACCTCATAATGTTTCAATATTGAATGTTTTAATTATTTATCTGAGCATAAAAAAGGAATTAGAGATGTGGGCAGGAGAAGGCTCAAGGTACAAGGCAAAGTAGCAATTTTTAGATAGCATCTCTTCTTTCTTACCCTCTGTGAGCAACWTAATTTCATAAATTATAGCTGTAATGATTTTGTAGTGCAACATTGAGTCTATTTTGAATTGTTTTCCAATTTCTCATTTATTAAGAAATTTGTAAAATACATCATTTTTTCTGATACTAAGGTATTGATCCTGGATGCACTTAGACATGTTTGCTTATCTTTATTTTGCTAATTATTTTAATCAAATTTAAAATAAAGCTCATGTGCTGGACAGGCCAAAAAAAAAAAAAAAAAAAATCCAGAGCTGACAGATTAACATGACACTCCACAGTGGAAGAATTACATGTTTAATATTTCATACTTCATAGAGTCAATGCTGGAAAATCCTGTGCACTTACAAAAGATAATTTATGGAATATTTGACCATGCTGGCAGGTAGAAATATTCTGAGTCTTTAACTCACATTATATTGTAAATTCAGTGTGTTTTGATTATGTTTTTTATTTTTTTTCAGATATATTATTCTTATCCTACTACAAGTGTTGTAAATTGTAATTAATATTCATGTCACATTCTTTGCTCTTCTTTGTATGTTGAGGATTCACGGGTGTAAGGAAGGACAATTTGGCACAGCAAAGAATAATCAGTTTACGGTATTTTTGATGCTACAGGAAAAGGAATGTAATCCCACGCACTTCTCCAGCAGCTGCTGCTGACTCAGCAATGCTAACAGAAGTTTTAAATAAGGGGGGAAAAAAAAAGCTTAAAAAAA
The DNA here is from genome assembly GCF_003342845.1 of Nothoprocta perdicaria. Taxonomy (NCBI): domain Eukaryota; kingdom Metazoa; phylum Chordata; class Aves; order Tinamiformes; family Tinamidae; genus Nothoprocta; species Nothoprocta perdicaria. The sequence continues at coordinate 1,553,741 of NW_020456121.1, forward strand.
CCCCATAAACTGATTTGGCATTTAGGTATGCTGATGATATTCTAATGCAAGAGGAAGATAGCTGTTAAATGCTAAAGCACAAAATTTTAGTATATTTTCTGCTTTTTATGATGTTATTTTGATATCTAAAATATCTGTATGTGTAAATCATTAGGATATTATGGAAAAAAAAGATATCCAAAATACTTTCCTTTAGATAAAAAGTATTTTGTTGTATTCGGTTACCAACTTATATTAGAGTGAGATATTAGAGTGAAGAAATAAGGGAAGATTAATTTCCCTGCACCCTTTAGAAACCATTTGTTATGCTTTGCAGTTCAAGTAGGCAGTCAAATATCGGGAGTTAGAGGGAGAAGAATAGATTGTTTACATAGGTAGACATATTCTGCAAAACTTGGTTTAAAAATAAAAAGGCTTTTTTTACCAGCCTTAGCTGTAGGAAGAACTTTGGAGCTATGCTTGTAAGCAGTGCCATTMATTTCATTTCAACTAATTAGTGACCAAATTTCAAACTAAAGATATGTGTGAATATTGCAATAGTAATGATGGGAAGCTCTTATAAAATTTTAATTATGCACAGTCATCACTTCAGTTAGCTCATGTGAACAATGTTGAATTGAAAGTAGTTAGGGACGCTGTAAGGATTGATTTAGTTTGAGAGATTTGTTAACTGTCCTCCTGAGAAATGGGGATTTGCTAGAATGGGAGGCCAGATTAAGTAACAGAAGAAAGCTTGATTTAACTAGAGATGGCTACAGTTACAATGCAGTAAAAGTAAATTTAGCATTAGGGATGCTTATTACTGGTACAGTAAATAAAGTGCTTGCAACATACAGTCATGTATAAGTGTAGGAGACAGATGTAGTCTGTTTTCAAAGAGAGTTCTGTTACCCATTTGCTAACTTACTTATTCCATGACAAGTACCAGGGAAGAACATCATTATACAAATATAATTTTTCTTTAAAAATTTGCATGAGCTCAGTTCATTAACTCTGACAATTATCAGTAGTTTTCTGAAACTGACTTTTAAATTTTATTAAACCATACAACCGAATAATCTCTGCAATATAAMATTATCATGAGCCTGTACACTTTAAGGGTTCTAACTGGTGCGTGTAACACTTGTCAATCACTTGCAACAGTGTTTGACTGCCTATCTATTGTATAGATAAGCACTACTGAATAAAAGATGATTGAAGGACTATGGTTTAGGTTCTCGAGACCAGCTGCTTTTTCTGACCTGATTCTTATCTCACTCTAGTGAGATGGAGATATAAGTGTGATGGAGATATAAAATTGTTTCTGTGAATATTCACATCAGAGTGATGGTATCTACCTCATGAAACTGATCTGAATTTTTCTTAGTTGACTGCATAGAGATAACTTAAAATAGTTTCCCTGCATTTTTTTAATGAATTAAGCCTTCATTGCTTATTATACCCTTTTCTCAGCGCTGTTTTTAGAGAAAAAATGATCAGCCCTTTTAGTTCTAAATATAATTTCTGTGTGGTCTGCAAGGTCTAGAGAAGAATGGAGAATGTGATTCTSGGCTTAAAACAATTGAGAATCAGTTTTCTGCTATCTGTTTTTCTCAGTTTGATATGCAGGAGAATTTCAAGTTTTCCTTTTTAGTTTTATTAGAGGCTGTGTCATGAGTATGAACTATGATAGATTTAATTTGCCTATTAATTTCTTTCTGCATTACACACTCATGTGATAATACCTGTAATAACAGAATGAAATGGCCATTTATTAACTCATGCTCATGATAAACACTCCAACTAGGAGGGAACAAAAATGAGAATAAATGTTAATCAAATGATCTGACATGCTGGAAATGTCCCAACAATTATCTTTCTCATGATGTTAGTAAAAGAAATGAAACACAGTAGAATGAATCTCCTGACAATATGAATATATGGGTGAATATGAATATTATGAATAAGTGGCCAACTTAAGCAAGGTTTCAGAACAGGAAGTGTTGCACAATCTTTGGGGTTTGTTTTGTTTATTTGTTTCTAGAGAATGCTTGCCTGTGTTCCAGTTACTCGTCTGGGTTGTATTGGAATTATCAAAGATTTATAYGACTTAACTGACAAACCTTTAGGGTTCTTTTGGGGGAATAATCTCATTATATTATGACATAAGAAAAGCAGATCTCAAATATTTTCATAACTAGCACTTATAGGAAGATTTTTCTTACAGTAGAGTTAAAAATACTTGAATCTGAATTTTAGARATAGAAGAGTAGATTTCCACAGTATTTATTTTCGAACACAATTGCATTTAAGTGTTGCAAGTGAGGAAGAAATTCAGATTCTTGCCGTGAAACATATATGAACAGCAACATTCATGTCATTGGGATTTGATTTGTTAGTTCTGTTGAAAAGATACATTGAGGAGGCCAGTATCAGTCAGCATGGTGTTATAAATTCTGTTTATAAAATTCTTTTTTCATTTTTTTTTCTTCTTGTCAGACTTTGGAAGATCAAGTGTGGAACCTGCTGGATGAAGCAGACAAGGCTGCAGAGGAGAACAAAGAACAGAGCCAGGTGTATGATGCTATGGCCAAGACCCTTGGGGCTGCATGGGATGCCCTCATCGTTATGCTAGAGAAGCGAAGGGCACTTCTGGAACTTACAGCAGTATTCTTCGAAAATGCTCTGGAGGTTTGTATTTAAAAGCAAATGATTATCAGTTTGGAAACGCCCTCCTCTTTCAAGAATTCTTTCTATCGTGTGTCCTATATTCTTTATATCCATTGCACTCTTAAAGTTTGGTTGTTTAAGAAGACAATTTCTAGATGTTTTTTATTTCCCCACTTTTCTGGGTAGTTGAAGATGAAATTGATCAAAAACATATAGACTTTTAGAAATATCTTACTAATGACACATCCAAAATCTGTGCTTGAAAGAAAAATGACAGTGAAAAATGGAACTGGACTAAAAAGCAAAGTATATAATTCAGTGACTCTGCACATTCTTCAGAACATCTTTCATTCCTTTTGATTTAAATTATTTGACACTGAAAGAGCTAAATTCTTAAAAGTATTTCCTAATGCTTATTATATACTCACCACTGAAAGTCTTGCAATGAAATATGCACAGCTGTTACAGTTATGCTTACAAACTCATTTTTAGTTTGACTTGCTAATCCTTTACTCAAGATCTCCATATACAGCCACGTGCAAGTGACAATTGTGCGAGCACAGTGACAGATTTCAGATTGTTGCTGTTACAAAGAAATGGAGAGATAGCAGTATCTCTTATCTTGACTCACAATAGGGAGCAAAAGCTGAGAGGGTTTCCACACTGCAGACTCGTGGTCACTCTGTCTAATCCCATTGCTTAGGTTCTCTCCGTGTTATTGGAGTTATGGAGGGGCTTTAGATTACAGAAGAAGGCAAAAGTAAATCCAAAAGTTGAAATTAAATAATGTTAAGTTTTCAAATTTTTATTTCGAAATCATACATCAAAGAGCAGGACTCAGTAACCCTGGAAAAAAAAAATGTTTTAGCAATTCTCCGAGCTTCTCTATTGATTTCTTTAATGTAATATCAAAATTACAGAAGCAACCATTCTAGTGTAAACTGTCCGAAGAGCTCTGAGGGAGGTGAAAGATCTTCAGATCAACAACCTGCTACAATGTACTATACAAAGAGATTGCTACAGATTTTACATAGGCATCACTGATATGCTGCATGCAATCAAAGTGCAATTGCAAAGAAAATCCTTAAGGGACTGCTTAAATTGTCCCTGAAACAAGCTCTTCATAGTAAAAAAAAAAAAAAAAAAAAAAAAAAAAAAACCCACAGCTGAGGCCAAGGCATAGATCATACCTGTTAGATGCAAAAAAGAATGCAATATTAACATAAATAGAAATTGTTTAATTTCATTTTTCTTTAATAGATAGCCTGTAGATAGCCTCTGAAAGGTAGCCTATGACTGCTAATCTGTTTTTAATWGTGATAGAGAACAAGCTTAATCTCAAGAATATTCTGTAATGAAACTCAAAACTCAAATCTCAAATGTTGACACACAGTGGATTTGTTTTATAGCCTACTTATCAAGAGGGAGAAAAATATGGAATAATAGAAAAAGCAATTAACTTTTCATCTTAATTTCACCCTACATTTCATCATCTTTGACTACCCTGAAATACAAGTGTAAACTACCTAGATTTCTTTGTGTTTGCAGTGAAGCAATAGAATTGATATATACCAGGCTAAATTGCATAAATTAGGTCTAAATTCTTAAAATGTTTAAATACCCTAACCCAAGATGATCAGCATTCCAGTAATCCTAATTGGCAARGCCCCTTTAAAGATGGAAACAAAATAATGAATTCCAGTCTTAGGGTTTCATCTAAACTTCTTCCAGCCAGGACCTGGTCTCTAAACAATGAAATTACTTAGAAAGAATGGGAAAGAGATGATAAAAACAACTAAAAGATCGATTTAACAAAAGGAATAATATATTGCTAGCTGAGATTGTTTCTTAGTTTAAATCTTTTTTAAAATGCATGAGTAATACAAGCAGTATTATGTATACTCAATATCTGACATCTTGAAGTTTGTGGCTTACCTTTTTATTCTATACTATCTAGTACTGGCTACAGAGTACTGACTGATACTCTCAATGATTTTTCACTATACCTTTCCCTGGGTAATATCCATTCTAAGGGCCAATATCAATTTGAAATCATACTCTGCTACCCTAAGGTAAGTCAGAAGTTTCAAGACATTTTAATTACTGTATAGTGGGACAGTCTTGGCAGTCTTTTGCTTATGCAGTCTCAGAAATGGATTACCAAATCTGCTCTACATCCGTGAAATGCAGCATGTTTCAATATTTAAAATATGCAACATCTGGAAAAATGAGCTGTAAAAAATAAGCTAACTTTAATCTTTATGACAGATATACTCCTGCTGACCTATAATCTATTAATATTTTCACCATAATATTAGTTTAAATTTGCTACTCATTGCTAATGTCACAAGACTACTTTGAAGACTATCTATGTCTGATGTTTCCTTCAACTATGTGGAATTTAATGTTTTAACATGAGAGAATTTCTGGGAGTGAGACCGACGTTAACAGTTCATTAATCTTCTTTTAAAATGAGTCTTCACAAAATTCATAGATTCTTCCGTAAGAATTGTCAATGGATTTGAAGACTGTGTAGAATTCACAAAGTGATAAACTGTAATTATAGAGTACAGCAATTGAATATGGATTCTCTCAGTCAAATGTGAACTTCAGAAGGACTGAAGAAACTCAGAGGATACAAAGTGTCTGTAGCTAGCAGTCACTAGAAATGCTTATCTATTTCTGAGAATTTAATTTTTTCATGAATTTTTTTCTTAAGTACATAGATTAATTTGGAGTTCTGTAAAAGAATTATGCTATGTTTCCTTCTGCCTTTTATTTTCATAATGTAGTTCGCTGTTAAAATTGACCAAGTTGAAGATTTCCTGAGAAATACCCAAGAGTTTGAAAATATTGATTCTTTGAGAGAACTCCTTTTGCAACAAGAGCATCATACGAAAGGTACAGACAATTCCATTCCTGGTAGTGTGCATAGGTATTTGAGTTTAAAACCTTTTAGAACAAATATGAAACTCTTCCAATAGGGAAAAGAAAATGCAATAATTGAATTCTGCAGCAGTGTATGTTGTGCTGGGCTTATATTCTGAGTTCAAAGCCATCTTGGTTCTGTGACCTCCTAAGAACCTAACGGGACTTTCAGTGCTGATTGGCAAGCAAGTTCTAAAACCATCTATATGCTCTGCTGGAAATTTCATGAAAGTCAGCACATAGCTAAATGAGCTAGCATTTTTCCATGGAAAATATTCCGTGCAAAAGCTTGCAATCAGCTCCAGTACCAATCCCTTTTAGAGTCCCACAGCTCCTTGAGAGTGGCCAAGGGATAAGCTTTGCCTTTGCTCTCCCATATTCAGGGATGAAGTTTGAGGAAAAGTGCTGAAGTGAGGATGGGAACTATGAGTTGTAGCTGGCAGCTGGAGAGCTTTGCAATCTAGTTGCATGTTTTCTGCATTCTCCCTCTGACTTTGAGGGGCTGGGCTGTGGTTTACATCCCTGTCAAGCTGTCATGTTTGTTCTAAGAGGTTCTGTAGCCACAGCCTTATGGCTCTGATAGGAAGGTGCCCTTTYCCCTTCCACCACAAATCTTCTGCACATAAGTTTGCTTAGATTCCTAGCTGTTGTTTCTCTTTGTTCCTTTATGAGAAGCATCTTCTGCCACATTATGGTATTCTTAATTAAGAAATGTCATAGGATATGACCTTTCTAGAAGTCTGTATTTATAATGTATGCAGGCAATGTACAAATATACATTAAGCTTGTGTATGTTAATAGGTATTATAGTTCTAAACATATATGAGCAATATTTAGAATATGCCACTGCATTTTAAATCACTTTTTGTCTTYCCGTGAAATTCTATCCTTACAGAGCTCTTGGAAAAGTCACTGGCCCTCTTAAACAAAAGTCAAGAACTAACTGAATTCATAGAAGAATTCAAATCTGAGGGGCCAAATGCAAATCCCGAACTGATTCAGGGAGCCCACAGCAGCTGCTTGAAAATTGACAGCCTCCTTGAACTGTTACAAGACAGGAGACGGCAACTGGACAGAGTTCTTAAACATCAGCGCCGGGGACTGGAGCAGCTTCTGCGTATTTGCCTGTGGCACCAACAAGAGAACCAGGTAAGATGCCCTCCTGCATCTTCTCCTTTGCACTCATTTGTCAAGGTTCAAATTGGATAACGTGGATGACAGAGGGAAATGCCGTTGGAGAAGCCACTGCRACATCAGACTCTGTTCTTGTTTTCTGTGAGAGACTCCGCCTTGCTGAAAGAAAAAGCTTCACTAATTTAATGCAAATATACAGAAAGTCTTGCAGCATTAGCGTTGTTGGATATAAAGTGTGCTTAGAGAAGGAGGAACCTATGCAAATTTAACTGACTTTGTCAGTTAAAAGACTCAAGTGGAGGGGGCTTTTTTTGTTTTTTTTTTTTCCAGTATCTTGTAAGTGGGCTATTTTTGGTACAGACCCCAGCAGTGCATTCCTGATTGTGATAACCCTGTAACTTTCATTTCAGGCTTCCAAAATAAATCTTCCCATTGTGTCAATGGAAAGTATTAATGAGCCTTAACTATTGTCTACTCACTAGCTTTGCCTGTGAGGTTAGTTGAATTGTGAAACACCTTATTCAGCAAGATGTATTCAGATTTTTTTTTTTAAGCTACGTAATAGCTTATATATACACTGACATAATTGTATATCAGTAACTTCACTAAGTTATTCAGGCCAGAGATGGAGATGTCCGTATTCTTTATTTCTGTATCATTGTAACATGTTCAGACTTAGCATCATGTGATTTTTAGGGAAAATGTGCAATATCATTATCCTGTTAATCATGCATTCATTTTTTTGTCAAGTTCTAACTTTTTTTTTCCCATAATCAAAACAACTGTATTAATTTAGGATATGATCACACTTCAGGAATAGTTTTGCCTTCTTTAGCTACATATATTCCAATATATGTTTATTTGGGCCATGATTCATTCTGCATTTCTTAATATTTAAGTAATACAAGAACAAACATTTAGGTAAAGGCATGAATAAGGAATGAAAAATAGTTTCCTTTGTACATGACGCTATTTTGTACGTGTATTAGAGACTGATCAGTCATTTCTCAAGTTCTGTGTTAATGATTGGGAAATTTGTTGTTTATCTAGGTAACATCTTGGTACAAGAAGAATATCAGAGATTATTTTCATGGGCAAAGCCTAGGCTTGTCTTTAATGGAAAATGAAGAGTTAATTCAAGAGCATAATGAAATGGAAACCAAAGTGAAAGTAAGAAATACGATAGTTGATCAGGGAAGCAACTGTAAAGCTGAATAACAGAGCAAACTCATGCATGTAATATACATGTATATAAGTAGATATGTGATGCATGTGCATATGCTTGTGAGAAGTTTTTCACTGTTACTGCCTTATTACACATGTGTGCACCCATATACACACAAATATTTTTTATAGCTTTCTCATTTAAAACTTTTGTAACTAGTGATGAGGCAATAGAAGAGTAGTCTGTTGTGTGTACTATACTGTGTGTACTGTGTAAACACAGTAATATACTTCCCCATGGCCTCTGAATGTCCATGAGCTGTTTGTAATGTCCTTCTRTGAGAAGGAGGGCAATCATAAGCAAGTCTTCACCCAATTTGGATTTTCTATATTACAACCTACAGCGGTGAAAATGTATCTTTTCAAGGAATGTTGCCTATGTACACTGTGAGGAGTGGTTTGAGGATGAGGTTAAGTTACTGTGATGTGCTGAATGAGCATAATGAGCTGTTCTGATGGCGAGGAAGATGCTRGAAAGTCATGGTGTTCTCAAGTCTCACACAAAGATCTTTGCATGTATTTGTTTGCATGTGTTGTTGCATTAAGATCTACATACCAAGTGATTTGGTTAAATTGCTCAGAGGTTAGCCTAATACCCATTTGCAGGTCTCACAAGAGATGGAAGAATGGCTTATCACATTCTCTCGTCAATATTATGGTTTGAAGTTCAGCTCGATGAGTGGAATGTGCARTGAATTGACAGAGGTGAAACCACTTAACATTATCAATGTTTTGTATGAGAATCGAGGTCAAACACAAAACCAACAATTCATACACAATTGAAATTGGAAAAACCTTCACCCACATGTAAGATTGAAGAATAGAGAGAGAAGAGACTGATTCCACAGAGGATGATTCTGTTGCTTTCTAAGCTTATGTTTAGGAAAAAGTGCTTCAGTGGAACCACCTGCTAGCACTGATGAACTGCTTTCTGTCACATTTCTGTGAATTGCTTGGTACAATTAAAAACAAACAAAAAACAAACAAACAAAAAAACCCTGCTAGCTCCACTTTGTGGCCAAGCAACTGCAGAGATGAGAATAGCATTCAAAATTGCCTGTTGTATGGTTTCTKCCACTTCTCAGAGCTACACAGGACTAGGGGCAGCTCTACCTTTAGTAAGGGCTAGTAACCTAMTGAGGAGTGCTTCTTCCCTGTGCTCTAGATGTGCATGCTTGCTCAAGCTGCAATAGCCGTGCCGGGTACTAATGTGACAGAGACTCAGTTGGTTCTACTGTGGTCTCAGTAGAGACGCCTGTCTTTGAGGAGACTGGCACTTATCGTTTATCAGATCTAGCAGATATCTTAAAGCCCTTTTTTTATAGCTAGAATGAACTGTTTTCAAACACCAGAAGGGACTACAGGCAACTTTATTTTATCTAATTAGTCATTTGTTTTATAATTCTCATTAATGTCTGTGTGTTTAACTGTCCAAATGTGAATAAAATCCCTATTAGGATCTGATTATAGGATGCCTTTGGTACCAGCTRTGCCAACTGCAAGTAGTGGAAGGTGATGACATTGTGCTGCTGACAGAATTGGATATCAGTGACTTAATTTGACACCCCTTGCTTACAAATAGACCTATTAAAGAATAGTACATGGAGAGTAATTCTGTGCTGTTTTCAATATAAATAAAGACAAATGAGCATAGCACAGCAGACTAATTAGTCCCAAAATCCTCTTTCTTGTTGAACATTACTTAGGGTAGAGATGTAATGTCAGAATTTTATTTATGAGGTATTATGCGTTAAAGAGTGCACAGCATGGTCTCACTTAATGAAAAATACAGGCTGAAGACTATTGCTTCCTGAATTTAGGAATGATCGTTTTAATTTTAAAGGAAATAACAAACTTTTTTTTTCACCCCTATAGATACTATTCAGTAGTAGGAAAAAAAACACTATCTCTTCATTGTGCCTAATATTTATCTCTTTCTATTTCATTGGGAAGCTGAAAGCTTCTTGTTCAAGGCCTCAGGTAATACTTATGTGAGGCATTTTGAGTGTTTTCCTTGGAGAAATGTGCAATTTCATTGTGGCTTTGGAATCTTCCAAAGCAGCACCAATTTCTGCAGCTTTGCATTTCTCCCAAATGCATTGGGCAGGATTTGGCCTGCAGGTGCTTGTTTATCAAAGAGCTGAATTTTAAATAGCTCTGAGAGTCCGTTTCAATGTACTTATTCTTCTTGAGCTTAGATGTTTTGGGCGCTGGGTAAGTTGGGCATTGTAGGAAGTCTGCTTCCTGCAAGGTGAACTTGCTTGAAACTGTTCAATGCAGACAAGGCACCTCCATGTAAATTTGTACTGATTCAGTTCGTTTTAAAGCGGGTCGATTTTAAAGTACCTGTCTCAATCAAGTGTCAATGTTTCCAGCTGTGTGGCTGGAAATTCAGCATATGATCACCCTTTAAAACCACCTCTCCTATCCGTCGCAGGAATGGAATTCCACTGTGGAGCTACTGAAGGCTGAAGGATTTAAGATCTTGCTCTGGGAGGACTCTGTAGACAAAGAACATCTGAAACTTTCAAATCAGAAGATYGGTCTGCTGCAGGAAGAGGTGTGCTGCCACATGGAAGAAAGGAAGGCYCTGCTCCAAGAGGCCAATGTCTTTTTTAATGTTGCTAATAAGGTCGGTAACAAGCCAAGCTTGTGATAGTGCACTGCTAATACAACTGTTACTTTGGTTTTAAAGATTGTTATACATGGGATTATGCAAATAGAATTTGTCAGAACTGTTTTGGAATGCATAGTTCTTAACCTGATTAGCCTTACTGAGATCTGCCTCAAAATTATATTAAATGGCAAGTGTATATTTTCAAAATATGTTTTTTAAAAAAAATGTGTATATGGAGAAGAGCATTCAGCTTTCAAAATAAGGATTATAACACAGGATCACAGGCTTTGTCATAACAATGTAATGCTGTATAAGTAAAGATACAGCAGTTGCTCTAAAATACCAAACTGTTATAAGCTAGAAGGGACACCAGAAGCAGTGCCTCTACCTGCAGTGTACTTCATGGGTATAATTAGGAATCACACATAAGAGAAACAAAGACAATACATAATCCTACATATGGCCCTTGTTATATGTTACATGGCTTAGATGTGATACAATGGAAAAAAGGCAATTTTTTTTTTTTAAAAAGCACAAAACTAGGTCACTGCAAAAGTGATGAATGAAGACTCTGAATTTTGAGGATGTTTTTAACTTCTGGAGGCTATGATGAGGTCAGCAAGGGAGTGTTTAGGCAATAATTYCCATTACTGGAGTGCTTGTATGGAGATTCGATGATTCAGGTTCCAAAATCAGGTTCCTGGAACTCTCACGGGAATTTTTTTGAACCATGGAGAAATGAGTTGTTGGAGCAGTTTATCACATTTCTACTAGACATTTTGTGACTGTAAACTGAATTTTATTCTTTGTTTAAACCTAGAAGTAATTCAGGAATTGTGTAGCTTATCCTTGTGACAAAAGTAGTTTCTGGTATTACATCCTAGTATTACAACTGTCAATTTGTTGAAGGAAATTGATTTGTGCTAGAGCAGATGAATTAAGCAAAGAATCTTTTTTTTTATTTGTCTTTCATGTCAGTAGAAAATGTGTGTTAGGTTTTTCTAAATATGTCAGAATGCTATCAGAACTGAGATCTRTTTTTGTTAGAAATGGTTTCTCTGTGTCCTTGTCTTGATTTGGGAGTTTGAAGCTTGTGAAACATGAGGTCTTTAGTCAGCAGTACTGAGCAGCTGTATGTTGCATTAAAACTAAAGAAAAGAGAAGTTCCTGAGCTTTTTGGAAACACTAAACTCTTAAATTGCCCAAACACAAAGTTGCCATTTAGAGAATCTTTAAGAGCTGGTCATATCCAATTACGTTTGAGCAACTCTCCTGATAACTCAAATGTTCTGAAGGAACAATTTGAAGACTTTGCCTGCGCTAATTTGTATTTTGAGCAGCAGGTGGGGCTGTAATCACATGTTTCCTTGATATTTTTAACTTATATTTTAACTTATAACAAATACTTAGTATTGAAATTATTTACACACCTTTGAAGTTCTAGGTATCTCTTTTGTTTCAACGAGTCTGATCTTTATGGACTATTTATAACAAAAGAAGCCCAAGAACGGCAGGTGAATTCAGTGCTAGGTTTGTGGATGGTGAGCTCCTTACTAGATCAGAAGCAGCTGCACTCACATAGGTCTACTGCTTTGGCAGCAGAGGTAGCAACTTTTCAGAATACAGCAAAAGCTTGAGAACATTTTCTTAAATATCTTTAAGTAAATAAGTAAGATTTTATTGAGTTCAGTATATTTGCAGATTCATGTCCTGAGTTAGCTGTGGAGCATCTTGTGCTTTAGTCTCTCAGGTGCWTCAAAATAGGAGGTCTGATTTGGAGCCTTTTCAAATGTAATAAAGATTTTTTTTTCTAAATCTATGTTCTAAATGAAAAATATAGGCTATTGGATATCTCCTACAAGAGAAAAGCAGCCAAAGGGATTGTAGAGGTCTCCATTTTAAGCTAAAAAATGAAAGCTTTCTTTTTGACATATTTGTATGTTGTCTAAAACAGAAATCTCTTCTTTTGCTCATAACGACTTTTAYCATTTAATGACAACATAAAACACTGTAAAAGTTTTGCTACAGGAGTCATACTGTAATTATTTATTGTCAAATCCATAATTTAAKTTTTTTGCTGCACCTTATTTTGTCAGATGTGTAGATAGATACGTATTTGATGTATTTAAAACATTAAAAAGAGGGGTAAAATTAAGAGTGTACTCCACAAACCCTAGAGGTTACCCTAGTAACATGCCTTCAGTTATATTCCTTGTGTTATTTTGCTTTCACTTCAGTTTCCAACTGGCCTGACTATTGCTGAAAAAGAGAGTAATTTTAAATTCTAAGATTTTTAAGGATTTTGCATGCTCATATTCATACTAAATTCTGTGGAACTATTGCTATTTTATTTTCTGTGATCTGTAAAGTCAGTATCATACACTKATTTAATATACTGCTGTTCGTTTCAGAAGAAATAGGCAATACTAATTATCGATTGATCATCTGTTTTATGTAAAAGTTCATACATATGTACATATTTTAAATAGAAATACTGACAGCAGATGCTTTTCTTTTGCAGGCCCTTGGTGCTCTTGAAGATATAGAGAATTACCTTAAAATCGTTAATTCGGAAGGTTTGAGTTTGCCTATTTTGGCAATGAAGCATGAAGAATTACAGGAAGAAATTAAAGAGTGTGCAGCCAGAGCCTTGCAAAAGGGACAAACCTTAGTTAATAAAGCAGAATCTCACAGGTATTCCCTCTATTTTTTTCAAATCTACTCCCATTTTTCTGTATCTGTCAGTTGCTTTATAGTAGTGCTGGCTAGAACCAGGCTGCATTTACAGCCGATGTAGTTATCTATATAGGTGGAGGCCAAACTGACCTCAAAATCACATTTCAGCCATATTTATTTTCTTACATCTCAGTGGAACTTTTCATACAAGCAGAATCTCTTTCCTTTGACAAGTCCTATGGTGGTTAGAAGATAAGTATCAAATAGTGGGATCAAAATATTGGGGCAGTAAATGAAAAGTAATGTCAATAGCTATGAATACTCCTTACTGCCCTTAAGACCTTTTTGAAACATATCATTGTAATAGATGCTGTGATTTGCTGCAAGATAAAAGATATACCTATTAAGCCAAATGCAGAAAATAGAGAAATTGCTCCACTTCTCAGTATCTTTAGTTCATGAACTTCGTTCTTCCACGCATTTTGCTAATATTAGTAGTGAAATGCTTTGCAGATGTGATTGTTATTGATATAAAACATGGCCCAGTTTAAAATCTGTCCTACTAGTTTAATATATTCTAATTTCCGAAAAGGAGTATATATGTGTTTTGAAAGGGAGAAGAGAGAGTCATCTTTGTGCAGTATAAACCGGTATTCCGTCCTTAAACACTGACCACTATTTAGCTCAGTGGTGAGCCCACACAGGACAGGAGAATTAGTATGAACAACTGAGGGCCAAAGGAGGAGAGAGATTCTGATAGGAAGCAGGACTTTTATGAAGATTAAATACTRATTACTCTTTTAATTCCCATAATGCACAAGTCAGAACTGCCCCTTGCCAACTTTTCATTTACTTTACACATCAAGACTGGAAAGCCTGTRGGAGATTAGCAGTCATCACTTGAAGACAGTGAAGAGTGTGGATCTGAAAAACTTTACATGCTACTTTTCAAAAAGCTGCTTTGCTATAACACAGAAAAGAAAATATTATCTGACAACAAGATACATAGCTGTTAAGTGTTTGCCATCTGGTAGGATTCTCAATCCAGATGGCAGCCAGTACAAATTCATGTGGAATTTGCGAATAGCTTTGAGATCTCCCTGAAGGAGAAGCTAAAGCCCAGTTGTTTTAGAACTTCATCATTTACAACAGAGGAAATGGCATCACACAAGTATCCTCTGCTACTTACCTGACTCTGCTGGTTTTAAGAAAGGTGGATAACACCTTGTTCGTTTTGATGGAATTATGCTCTCCATTGCATAGTTTCCTCCAAATGAGGTACTAGAAAATGAATTTCAATGCAATATCAAAGGGACCATGTGTGGTCCCTGTTTAACTGCACTGAAAGAAGACTGAGTACTTGAGCATTAAGAGGAGAATTAAACTGTAAATGGTTTCTGCATTCACATGGTTTTGTTACCATTTTCAGAATACACAAAAATGACCCAGGCAATTTATATGCATATGCTCCTGAATGGCTTATGATCTATAAATGTAATACTGCCAGCCCTTACAGAGGCTAAGAATATGTTTAAGGCTTGTGTCACTGAATAAAGTAGCATTATTGTAAATCAGACTTACAGTAGAAATAAGACATTGCAGTCTTACTATATTAAAAGGTAAGAATAAGCCCAAATGCCAGTAATTTACACATGGAAGAGGAGTAGATTATGGAAAAGCCACAGAGGCAGTTATTACAGAAAAATACTGGCAAACTTGATTTTTGAGTTTCATAATATTAAGTTAAATCTAGCTAGTAATGCAGGAGTGCAGCAAAAATATATATTTGGTAAATTAAAAAAAAAATCAAAATCAAAAGAAAAAATTATTTTAAAACTGGAAACAAGATGTATTTCTACTCTCTTTAGGGGCTTTCCATTTATGACTTTTTTCTTCTGACAATATGAATAAAGCCATATGAAGTTATTTGTGAAATAAGATCCATCTTGGTGAATCAGTTTCTGGCATGTAAATCTAATTTATGCACTGGCAGTAAATGATTAATTTGGAAGTATCRTTGTACTGTTCTCCTCAGCTTTGGATGCATTAAATTCGATGATTTAAAGGGTTACAGTTTAAAGTTCTCGATAAGCTCCTTGTGACAGAAATCAACAGAAGGATTTTTCTTTTAATCATTATTCTCTTGATTGTTCTGCAAGCYTTGTGAATACTAATAGTTGCACCTTTCATTTTTAGCTCTTGGGTAAAGGGAATTCAGAAGGTGAYAGAGTGTATTCAGAAAAAAGTACATCAACTAATTGGGCAGTGTCCAAATTATAAAGAACTTACTTTGAAGAAACAACAATTGACTGCATCACTTGAAGATCATCTAAATAAGGTATACCATAAAATATCTTCTTGTTAAAGTATTCATGAACAGTTCATTGTGCTTCTGTAATTTAGTTGTGTTGAATATTAAACTTGACTTGGATAATTCCAAATAACATATTGGCTTGTTAGCACACATGATTGTATTAGGAATGCTGAATGCTGTTACAGGCACCAGTGAATCCAAAGCTATTCTGAAAAATGCAGCTGTTTCCATGAGAACATTATACCAGCAATCTTTAATAAAGCATGGATTTGTTTAGATAATGAGCTTTTATAATTTGTTCTCTGTTGGAAAAGAAGCAAAGCAGCAAGCAATCAGGACCGTGACTTGAATACAGGCTTTCTGTATTCTTCCTATGACTTCAATTTCATTTTCCTGGAGCTTAAAAAGAAAAAAAAAAMCAAAAAACCAACAGTGGCAAAATTGACAAATTGAGATTTAATAAGAATGGTGACAGTAGACCACAGCCAATTTTCAGTAATGCTGAAGCAGAGTGTGTCTTGTTCACTGTAATTGCCTTAGCTCTTTCAGGGATTTGTTAGTGCATAGACAGCCCTCTTGATGCTGCTGAATGTTCTCTACTGCTGCTGACCTTTTTAATGATTTATCAACGATGAAATGGACACAGGGCTTCAAAACAACGTGCCTTGTGTATATTCAAATTCAAATGCGATATAATCTTTATAACAAGGTTCAGAGGAAGGAAATCCCAAAGTACAGACTGAAAAAAAGTAGATCAAATTTAATGACTGAATRATTAGGTCTGATATTTCACAGCAGGTGAGTAATGTTTGTAATGAACTATTCAGAGTTATTCTACTGCAGTTCTACCAAGCAAGGCAGTTAATATTGCAACCTTCTGCTAAAGTAGGACATTTTCCAAGTATTGGATGATAAATTCAACTTCTTGGAGCTTCATTTAATAAAGATTGAGCCTCAATAGGTAGACAGTTGTTTAATAATCATTTATTATACATTTGTGATGTTTATTATCTGTCATTGTTCTTCACAACCTGTTCTGTTATCATTATCTGATATATCTGTATATCTTGTAGAAAATTGTGTTGTYTACTTATATCTGCACAAAATGAGTTTTTTGGCTCGTGAGAAAATCTTTAAATGGATCTGTTGGAAAAAAAATCTGTATGGTCTTTTTGTAAAATGGAGCATAATGAAAGTATTTATGCCAGGATTATAATACAGTAAGGGCTTACTGAAAGAAAGCTAGAAGAGTTAGGTAGGAAGAAAAGCAGTTGATAAAATATGAGCAAACCAGAGTTTTTCCTTCAAATTCTGTCCAAGTCTGTTAGATTTGTAATAGTAGATTTTTTTTCCCTTGATATTATAATTTAACCAATAGTTTAATTATATGAAGTACATAATATAAACACCAACCATCAGTTGGGTTTCTTTGCTCTAAACTAACRTTTTTATGCTATATGCTTAAGTAAATTAGCTATATAATTTGCCTAACTATATAAATGTTTTCGATTAAAGGTATCACAATCAATTAAAATAATCAGACCAATAATTTTTACTGGTATGGAGATTGGTTCTTATTTGTCCGAGTCTGAAAGAGTATTGAACAAACATATTGAACTGGCTCATCAAACAAAGGTAAAGAAGAGAATATGTTAATATGTTGAATATTTTTAGAAATAAATGTATATTATGTATATTTCTAAACAAGATGAGAAGCTGGAGGTTTCTTATGTATTCTTGGAAAGAAAATAGACCTTATTTTRTTTAAATCTGTAGTTAAAGAATGAAAGCACAGAAAGCACTGCATGTCAGTCCTCCTTATATGTTTGGTTGTGTCACTGCCTCTGTCTTGTGTTACTACAGCAAGATGCTGCTGTCAAACTTGAAATGTCTGTTAAAAGAAATACCTAAGCATATATCTTGCCTTCTGAAATGATTTCTTGACCTTGGCAACTTTTTCATGTTTAATTCRAGTCCATATACTTTGGGCTAGGTTGGATGTCATTCTTTACTTATGTGCACTTCCGAACAAATAGTTTCTAAAAGTCTCTTTCAGCATAAAAATTGAAATTTGCATTCAAGCAAGGAGAAAGTATATATGCTTTGTGTGTGTTAAGTATGATGCTTAACAGGAAAAGTAGCTGCAACTAAAAAGAACAGTACTTGTACAAAACTATGGTTAAAGAAAGTGAYTCTGAAAACCAGAATCCCCCCTGGATCATGGAGAATGGTTGCAATTCTTGATGCATCTGCACAGTCGTCTTAGCATTTGATGCAGTAACAAACATAGTCCATTTGATTCCCACTGGACTTGGGAGATTTGCTGCATGCAAGAGTATAGGTTTGGGCTGGTTTGTGTCAGTCGATTATAGTTGGGAAGCAATCCTAACTATAGGTAGGATTAGCTATAGTTAGGAAGCAAGGATTCAGAAGTGGAACCAAGAGTCATATGCCAAAGTCAGAAATCACAGACAGGCGGCCTGCCTCAAGCACTGGAACAGCTACAGAAGGAGCCTTGTGAGAATCCAGAGATTCTAGAATCATGCACTGAAGTGGACATTTAGAAGTGGTTCAAGAAAATTGTGTATTGGACACAAACAGCTACGGGGGATATAGATTCAGAGACTCAGTTCAAAAAATTGGGCTATGCATATGATTGTCATCTATTTATCAGTTTGGGCTACCAGTGTGCACACGTGAGAAACATTTCTGTTGTTTTTGATTCTTTATATTGTGATGTGGCTTGCTTAGTATGTTCATTCAAAATTACTGTTTTAACGTCACTGATTGTTCCTGGTGTCAAAAGGTTACGTGAAAAAAATGGTTGATTTCTGCATGTAATAGTGTGAACTGCTCTTCAACTAAGTAATTGAATTATACATAAATATATATACATACTACTAATGAAAATTAATCATGAGCAATCAATTTTCACAAGTTTTTTTCAGTTGTTTTACATATTGTCCTTCCCTTGTTTCCTCAAAGGAAGCTTCACGTGAACTGGAAGCAGCTGAGAAAGTCATAAAAGWTTTGGAAGAATTTGAACCTGTGAAAGTGGCAGCATTTTCTAGCAAAGCTGACATTTTAAATGAAGAATTGAAAAAAATTAAAAGAAATATTAGTTCAAAACTAGAAATTCTTGAAACTTATGTGCCCTTCTTAAAGTCGACAATGGAGGTATGCTTAATTCTCTGGCTTTGCTGTGAAATCTTACAAATACCTTTACGGGTACTTTTATCTAATAAGATAAACTGTATAAACTATAGCTGCGGCACCACTGCAAATCTTTGTAATCTGTTTTAAAGGAGATCTATTTTCTCAGAGCAGGGTACCCTGACTATTGAAATGGCATCAATCTAATGATTAGTTTATTTAAAGATTTTCTACTGATCTAAATCTCTATTGTAGAAAGTATTATGATTGAGTTATTACTGTCTTTCTCTATCCCTCCCTTTTCCATTATATACATAATATAAATGTTCACATGTATGTACTCTGAGTCAGTAAATTTACTGATTTTACTTCATTTATTTAACTATYTCTTATAATGTTAACGTAGTGTGTAGATATTTATCGACATATAATCTTGCACTGCTTCAACTGAAGTGCAAATGTGACGGAAGTTTAAAATAAGCATAAACCAGCCCTTGGTGATATGATCTGTGTGATTAATTTTGGTATGCTACACATTTGAAGATATTTAAGATAACAGTGTTGGTGCTTTTTGTGTATTTAGGAAGAAATTAAAGATGGAATTGAATCTTTTAGATAAAATGAGCCWTTGATTTTAACTAGTAGTGTGCGTATAAAATGCAAAAAGACTGGATCTACTTCTGAGTGTTGTTAATTTTAGTTGCATATTAAACATAAATGAAAGTCATTTCATTGATACAGTGGTATATAATATTCATATAATGATATATGRCATAAATTGAACAACTGCCAACTATCTGCCTGCCATCCACAGGTTTACAGATATAGATCACATTTTTTATTAGCTAATTTATGTATATATTTCGGCTATATATTTTTTTAAGCGGTGGAAAATGCCTAGTGCTCGATATTAGTGTATCTATATAGCCACTAATTATAACAACTCAAATTTTGATTTTAGAYGTGTATTTTGTGTTTTTCCACAGGTGAATGACCATATTCAAAATCTGAAGGAGCTGTATAAATCAGAAGTCCTACAAGCAAACAGTGAGGTTGAAAATAAATCTGCAATTGAGTCAGCTAATAATCAGTGGCAAAAGGCTATAAAGAACATTTTTTCCACTCAAGATATGGGTCAGAGTTTTCTTAATTTAGTAAATATGGTGAGACTGGTTCATGACATTACCATCTTTAATAAAAATGATTGTTAGAATTGCAAACAAACAAAAAAAAACCCCCAAAACAACCCCCCCACACACCTTTAAATTCATACTTAAATCATGGCAGATGATTTAATGTAGAAGGCATGATTATCCAGCTGTTRTTTCTATTTTCTAGAGCAGGTTAGACAGATTAAGCAGATGAAAAGATGTGGTGATGAGTATGTGGGATGGTAACCAGCAGTAGCATGCCAGATAAGCTGGAAAACAAACCCCAGAAGAATGGGGAGGACTCCTGGGGTTGGTGAGCTGAAGTGTTTGCTGGCTCAGCTGGATACAGCCAGGCACAGATAAACTAATGAGACTTAAGCTGAGCTGAGTGTGTCTGAATACGCAGTTACCCTTCATTCACTTACAGTGCAAACATACCTTTTAAAAGATTGATTTATCYGTAGCCAGAGGTGTGTTGCCAGCATATTTTCTGCTGCTGTGTTCTCATGATATATTTAGATGCAACTTTGAAGTATCTGGGAAGACAGAGACACTAATAATTTACTAATAGATGCTAGTAATTGACACACACCTTTCCTTAACGGAAAACATTGTGAAATGGGAAAAGCTTAGAGAGAATTAACAGATTTTTGTAAGAAGTTTCTTAGCTGAATTCTGGCAAAGAGAG
This sequence comes from Nothoprocta perdicaria, assembly GCF_003342845.1. NCBI lineage: Eukaryota > Metazoa > Chordata > Aves > Tinamiformes > Tinamidae > Nothoprocta > Nothoprocta perdicaria. The sequence goes on from NW_020456121.1 coordinate 1,574,275, forward strand.
AGGGGGAAAAAATATTCAAATGCTGACCACAGTATCCTTCCTTCTATGCTGCCTTGTTTTTCAGAGGAGCAGTCTTGTCTTCTCCCTCTTTACTTTCCACTGATAGTCCCCCACCAAAATACATACTTCTGTACATTCAAAAATTAYGTTTTTTCTTTTWGTGATTTTTTGTTTTAATGAAGTGTTAGCAATTTTTGTGTTTTAAGCATGAACATTAATCGTAGTTTCAGTATACACATTAGATTAAAAAAAAAWWARGRAAAAMMAAARGRAAARGRAAAAARACCACCTACTATATTTAAAAGCATGTAAGCTCCAAGGAATTTTCAAATAAACTAGAACAGTTTGATAGTTTTTATTAAGTTTCCTTAAATTTTACTTTTAGTATTATGGACATTGTCCTTATATTTTTATGAAAATTTGTGAAAGAGTCATGTTTCATTAGTTGTTTGTTTACCAGGTAAATAAGAGTTTAATATTAGAAGTAGAAAAATCTGTACGAGTAACAGAGGACATCATTAATAATCTCAGTAAAGAAAAGAAAGAGCTGACTGATCTTTGGGCAGTCTGCAATTATAAAGTTAATGAAGTAAAACTCATCAAACAGCAGCCCTGGATATTTAAAGAGCAACTCAAAAAGGTAAGTAGAATACTTATGAAGAAAATAACTTCTGGATTATTATTTGTTTGCATATGACTCTCATCAAATACTACCGATCTCATATAAGAAAATGAGATTATCTGTAAAACCCTTCTCCATAGTCTATTTTACCATTATGATTRTCATTAAGAAATATTATGAATCTTTCATTTTTTTTGTCCTTATTGAAATGAATGCAAATAATGATTTGAAATGTTCATATACAGATCTACCATAGCAGCACTGCTACTCGTGTGTGTGTGTGTTTGGTTTGCATATTTTTAATGCCATTTTGCAGTTGCTCAGTAGTTACTAAACTAAAGGATGCTTTATTATTGCAACTCCCAAAATGTTGAACCATGTCATCAGGAAAGAGAATTTAAGCCTTCATGTCACGGGGTTCCTTAAAAGCAGTGCTAGCTAGTCTAGCAACGGAACCAGAGGTCCTTGGCTACAGTGTACATGTAGTGCAATTTATTTTTGTCACACAGTGTCTTCCAAGGATTGTGATTAAATGATAGAGTCCTCRTGTCTTGATGTCTGAATCAATTTTGCATGCTGTTATAAGGATCTCTAATTAACCATGATAATGTCAGAGGATTTGAGACAGAGGTTTATAGTTTAGAAAAAAAAAAGTAGCGGGGGAGCATAATGAAAGATAGTATCATCTTAAGAATCCCTYATTTGTGTAGTAGTACTCTCACTTAATGTGAAATCTACCGTCAGCATGAGAGTATCTGGTTTGGGRGAGGTTTTTGTTAAGAGTTTAGACTTGGATTTAATTTTTTTATTTTCTACAGATGGAAAAACTGAAATGTTTCCCTATCTTTTAGACTACCCATGGGTTAGAGATTGTTCAAGATGCATTCAGACTTGCAGCAATAGTTGACCTTGGAAGTGACCTTCATAGTATTTTGGAACTACAAAAAACTCTTAACCAAACGAAACCACAGTTTCAGGTGAGAAACTGAGTGAAGTCCACAACAGAGCAAAAGCTTTTTTGGTGCTGATTCACATTCACATTTACCTTATACAGAGTGTCTGAGATTACAGTGATTTATATTTTTTATATTTATATCTTACATGTTTTTACATTACTTTTCTGAAAGGAAGGTTAGTGTACGTTATAAGGGAAGGGAGAGAGAATTTACCTGCAGCATCCAGAGAATGTCTTGTGCGACGTCAGCTGCAAATTAAGATGATAAACAAGCACAGGAGGAGGGAAAAAGTGAGTAAAAGGAAGAGCACCAGCACTCATGGTTTGGAGTTGCAGGCCTGCTGTGGGGCTGGGATAGGTCATACCGAGCTACTACTGCTTCTGAATGCTGTTTCTGGTTTGTAGCGAGCTGGTCATTCACGTGCTCGTGGTCTATATTTCCCCTAAGAGTCAGAGTGTGGCTCTTATGTTTTGATTCAAGACTTTTCCTAGGTTCAGTTTCATGTCTAGAGGAAAAAAAAAAAAAAAAAAAAAAACTGTAGAGTAATAAAAGGAGTGTGACGTTTATTTTTCTCTGAGGCAATTCACCATGTTGTTACGTTGTTTTTTCATTAAACGTAAAGGAAGTCTTGTAAATAAGAGTAAATTATGCTGCTCTTTTGCTAGCAACTGAATGCTGAGCTTGAATACATGGTAAAATTATTAGAATTACTGAGCCAAGAAGGATCTTCTAGCAAAGAGAATTCTGAGAGAATAAGTGAGCTGATTCATCTCCAGCAAACGATAAAGGACACAATGAGGGAATATGATGACGTCTTCAGCAAGTCAGTCCAATTTCATCGTGTTAAAAAAGAAGTGAGTATAAACTTTTAAA
>NW_020456121.1:1576873-1577656 GCF_003342845.1 Nothoprocta perdicaria
AAAACTAAAATTCCAGATTTTAAAAGGCATGAAATTTGGGGAGTTCAGAATCCACAATCAAATTTTTGATATTTACAAACATCTCCACAGGTTAACACATATGGTTATCTCATGTAGCTTAACACATTATGGTTAAGAAAGGAATAGTCAATTTCCTTCAGACACTGATTTTCATTTTAATATTTTCCAGCTGGAATGCCTGTCAAAATCAGGAGAACTGGATATTCCTGAAATAAGCGAGGACCCTGAAGATGTGCACCATGCAAAAGCCCACCTTGTGAATGCTCAGGAGAAACATGCATGGATCAGACATCTATATAGACTGGCTCTTATGCAGGGAGCGTCTGTTGTGTCTGCTGTGCAGCAACCTGTGAGTAGAATTAGAATCATCTGTGAAGTCAGGGCTGAATATAAAAGAAAATGATAGGCCTTAACTGACCAACTTATATATTCATATATATATAAAAGGTATTAGCATATTAAAAAACCCTAAATGTATAGCTTTTAGAAAAATKTTAAAAGACAGCAGAAAAATGTTAAGTAGTCAAATCATTTTTAGACTTCTGTTTGCAGATATGCAGCCATCAGATTAAAAGAAATATCTAGGACTGTGGAAATCTACTGCTCTGTAGTTATTGTTTTATTATGAATTATTTTTGCTAAGAGAAAATATGTGGCCTTATGGGAGTCTCATTTTAGTTTTTATATGATATGTAGCAGTCTGACCTTGAAGTCATTGAAATAGATTTGAAACAGGGAGGAAGTAGTAGGAAAATAATGGGG